>NW_025954253.1:0-233295 GCF_022376455.1 Epithele typhae | reverse complement strand
AGAGGCACCTGCGAGCGCGCTCCGATCAACGTGCTCTGCGCGCTCACCCGGCCGGGGCGGCGGCGGCCTGCCACCCGCACTGGCCCCCATAACACCTCCTCCTGCCCGCGACCGACACGCGGGAGGGCCGCGTCACTGTGACAGCGGGAACGGACGGGGCTGGGGAGAAATATATTTCATGGGTGTGACATTCAAGTACGAGACTTCAACTGATACTAGAAATGTTCAAGGCAAACACAACGGACGTGTCATACAAAGCATTACGAACAAAGGTCGTGTACGGGCTACTCGGCGTTCACGCGGGCGCCTGCCGCTGACGACGGCACATAACGCTCAGTCGCCAGGCCGGTCCGCCCGCGCCCGCGCCCGCACTTCGGCAATCCGAGATTATCGAACCCGGCGAGGTTTAAACGAAGCAAACTGAGACTAGGAAACTACTCTACTGGGACGGCAGCTTCGGGATGAAGATGCCGGCCTTGCGGGCCTCACGGCGAATGACCCGGTGGGTCAATCCACTGGACTCCAACTGAACCTGGACAAGGTGAGCATCGAGTCTATGCGTCGCAGACAGCCTTCGCTCACCTTGAGCCTCCCGGCGTTCTTCTTCGTGTAGTGGTCATACGGGTGTGGCTGGCATTTTGGTCGGCGACGAGGGACAGCACGCGAAATAGTGAGACTGACCTGGTGTACGTGCACGGTGCCTTTCCAACAGGCTGCCGTAAATGATCGAACAGAGCCTCCGCCGGTGCTCTTGCGCGCGCCCAGGCTGTTCATCGCCTTCTCGAAGTCCTTGAACTTGATATCTTCCGGCTCGACGACGCCGTAGATCACGTTGAAGATCTACTCATCATTAGCAGAATGAAGATGTTGCTGACAAGGTGCGTACGTGCGCGTTATTCTTGTTCATTGTCAGGCTGAATGACGAGGGAAATGTGCGAAGTGCGAAAGAGCGGGAGGGTGGGCGACAACGAGAGAGGGAGAGAGGGAGAGAGGGAGAGAGGGAGAGAGGGAGAGAGCGGAAGAGAGCGAGAGCGAGAGAGCGAGAGCGAGAGTAAGAGAGCGAGAGAGAGAGCGAGAGAGTGAGAGCGAGAGAGCGAGAGCGAGAGAGCGAGAGCGAGAGAGCGAGAGCGAGAGAGTAAGAGAGCGAGAGAGCGAGAGCGAGACGAGACGGTAGACGCGAAGGACGAGAACGAGCGGGAGCAGACGGGCCGGCGGGCTGTCCGAGAAAGTCGGACGCGGCTCTGCGGGCGTCTGTGGGCAACAGACCCTGGGTCGCTATGATATTACGGTGACCGCATTCTTGCGCACGTCCAACGCCGGTCCGGACGAGGAAGGTTTCTTCACGCCGGTACAACGCGATGAGAGATATCTGCGATCATGAGTGCAAGTGCGCTGGACATGCGCTGCATTCACCATTCAAGTCGCGCGGCGCCTTCCCTCTTGCCCCGCTATTACACCATTTAGAGGAGCACTGATTCTTATATTGTTATCGCTGACCACGGCGCCTCTTGGAGACGCGTGCGGGGGCGAGAAAGCGCCTTCGGGGCTCACTGCCATGACAGTGTGAACGGACATGGCTGGGGAGACGAAATATATTTGATGGGTGACATCCAAGTACTGTACATGACCGAACATGAACTAATACTACAGACTTTCAAGGCAAAAAAGATGGACGTGTGATTCAAAGCATTACGAAGAGTTAAGCTACGGTACGGTACGTTACGGGCTACTCGGCCTTCAAGCGGGCGCCTGCCACTGACGACGGCACATCAGGTCCCACTCCCAGTGCTTGAAACGCTTGGCTTCGAAATTGAAGCTTTTCACTATCCAACGCCCGATTCTGTAAAGTGTCTCGTCATCGGTCGCGCGCGCAGGGTGGCGATGTACTTACAGGTGAGAGTGGTGGGCACTAACGTTCCCTCTGCCGTCGTGAGGCTATGAAGCCGTGTCAGCCGTGCGCGCGAGACCGAATGCGAAACGGAACGACATACCGCATGAAAAGATTCGACGTTGTCGTTCGCGGCGAGCACACGGCACCTACCCGCGCGGAATCGAACGATGATCGTGTTGTCCCGGCGAACCACCTCGGCACCGAGACCGTAATGCAGAGCCTGAAGGCGAAGGTGAGCGCGGCGTGAGAGATAATGAACGGAATGCTCACCTCCTCGATGCGTCCAAGCGTCAGCTTGGAGTGGCGTGTGTGGATCATATCCTCGAGGACCTGCGGAAAAGGTAAGCACGCGCGATCTGCACCAGAATGAACGCTCACTTCTCTGTGGTTGGGGTGCATCGCAGGCATGGTGACGAGAGCGAGAGAGAGAGCGAAGAGGGAAGAGCGAAGAGCGAAGAACGAAGAGCGAAGAGAGTGAAAGAGAGAACGAGCGAGGGAAGTGAGGAGACAGAGGAAGAACGCGAACTTGAGCGCCGCGCGCGCAGGCGTAGCGGAGGCGCGAGAAAACCGGGGCGGGGAGCGGCCCGGGCGCTGGGCGTGCGCAAAGAACGCCGGAGTCCGAGAAACTCGGACTCGAGCTCAGGCCCCGAGGCGCGCCCAGGGCACAGCCACCCCGGGCGTGCCTCAAATGACGTCGGTGTCTTAATGATGTCGCATGCTCAGATGTTGTAACCGTGCCATGGTTGTAACCGTGCCATGGTTGTAACCGTGCTGTGGTTGTAACCGTGCCGCGGTTTCAACCATACGACGGTTTCAAACCGTGCCATGGTTGTAACCGTGCCACGGTTGAAACCGCAGGACGGTTGAAACCGTCGTATGGTTGAAACCGCGGCAAGGTTGTAACCACAGCACGGTTCAAACCGTGGCAAGGTTGTAACTACTGTATGGTTGTAACCGCGGCAAGGTTGTAACCACGGTACGGTTACAACCTTGCCGCGGTTACAACCATACGACGGTTTGAACCGTGCTGTGGTTTCAACCATACTCAGCCCCATTTGAACCGTACCGAACGGTAGGTCCACACCATGGTTTCGACCTGTGTACAGCACACTTCAATACAATTCGAAAGCAGACTGCAATGGCATTAGGAAGCATGGAGTAAGAAGAGGCATTAGGGTGCCATAGTAATTGAACTCATATGAGACTACAGAGTTGTTATGGTGTATTAGTAGCGGAGTTGATGTCATAGTTAAAGGACCCGTGCAGAGAAGCAAGGTCTCGTGGCGTAGTGGTAAAGCGTTCTGGTTAGCGTCATTGTTCAGGTCGCGAGTTCGACCCATGTATTCGATATTCATTTTGACTATGAGATGTCAATGTTCAAGCGATCATCACAACTTGCACATTGTTATTTGCATTCATTATGGATGTGTAGTAGTGGTAATATATACTGTGGTGTGGTTGCAACCATACTACGGTTTCAACCGTTGCATGGTTGCAACCATGCACCTTACAGGGCTTTGGTTGCAACCCTGGCACTGAGACCCCTCGTGTTGCGGACTGCGGAGGCGGAGTATGCACCGACAAGAGAGGACAAAAAGACGAGAAGAACTGACTCCGGAACAGGCCCACGGAGTTGTTCGGGGACAGAGTGGATATCTGCCCAAACGTGGAACAGAAGAAGCCCTGACCCATAGGTCGTAGCAGTCAATGAGTCGAGTCCACGAGATAGAACGTCTGCAGTTCGCTCATCAACGGACGAGGAACCAGGCTCGTCGGCTGCTGAAAAAGGGAACGAGGGTGACCATGAGGTGAGACGTTGGTTCGCAGCGACATGAGGCCGGTGAGGGTTAGGCTGGGGAGAGAGGTCGGCGGCATAAGGTCGGGGAGTGACGGTGGGGCGTGGAGGCAAAACACAATTAAAGCGAGTCGATGGCATCCCAGAAGAATGCGGGATTGTCAAGCAAGACGCTTGCGGTGTGCTCCGCATCGCAGAGGCTCCCACTGGTATGCTCAACGGAGCGTTCGGGCTTGGGTAGGGGTGTGCGCTGGGCTGAGGGCTCCTGCGGATGAGGGGCAGCGTCCCAGTCGACGAAGTATTGCGCGATGCTCTCTGGAATGTCAATGGGTGGGAGGAGGCAACTTGTTGGGCCGTAGATGCCTCGGGAGGGATCGTCAGCTGGGTTGGAGGCGCTCTCGACGTAGTGGGTGTGAATGGTGACCCCCGCGGAGGCAAGGACAACGTGGAGCCTGCGGAAGCAGTCATTGACCCAGCGGTTGGGGTGTCGACCGCGCGCCCAGCCGCCAATAACCGCGGAGTTATCGCCATGGACTGAGATGTGTGGTGGTGAGCCGCCGAGTCGTAGAAGTCCAAGAACGAGGAGCTCGAAGCCAACGGCCTCGAGCCACTGGATGTGTCGACCGTCTGTGTCCCACCCGGGGAGGACGCGCCATGCTCGCCAACGTCCGAAGATGACGATGGCGACTCCAATGCCGGAGGACGCGTCGGAGTAGGCATGGAGGTGGTGAACCTCAACCGGGACTGGGATGGGACGGGAGAGGGTTCCGTGTAGAAGTCGTCGACGCCACCATCGGAGGTCCTCTCGCGCGAACTTCGGGAGGTGTCGGGCAACGTGAGGACGGTCAGCTCCATTGGAAAGAGCGACTTCCAGTCCAGTAAGGTAAGAACGTCCATCTGGAATGATGAGACTGGCATGATGGAGCTTGCCGTACAAGCTTTGGATGGAAAGGAGGTCGTGAGCGGGTGCGGGTGTGATGAGAAAGAGGTTGAGGACGGAGACATATTTGTCCCGCTTCTTAAGCTCCAAGGCGACGGTTCCAATGGCGAGGTCCCAGACGAAACCAGTGTAAACGGGGGATGATGTCCAATGTTGGTCCTTCTCGGGCGCCCAGCAGTAGCCCATGGGAAGTGACCGGTTGTCGATGTCTGCGAAGGTGTAAGTGAATTTGGACTCAGCGGACGGGCGAGGGGAGTCATGCGAGAAGTCGCGGAGAGGAGAACAGAAGTCCTCGACGAATTCTTCAATGCGACCATCAGGGAGGGTGGACCCTGTCCACCATAGACGGGCACCGCGAGTGTGCCTGGCTCCATGAACGTGAATACGCTGGCGCGCAGCGGCGCGCCGCTGGTTGGCCTCATCGAGCATGGCCACGAGAACCCGGACCCACAGGTGATCGTCCACCCAATGTAAAACAGGGCCGAGCCCGCGTGCGCGAAAAATGTCCAGGGCTGCGTCCGCGACATGGTTGTATGCGCCTCCCGAGTTGCGCCCCCCGAACATGGCGCATGTGTCGACCTCATAAGAGTCATGGCCTGTGCGGACAACGACGCCGGCAAACTGCGAGGGGTGTAGGGGAACCGTGCGGTAGGCATCACGGATGTCGTGGACAGCAGCTTGGGAGCCCGGTGGGAGCATTGCGTACATGAGCGATATGACAAAGAACGTACCCCACGTGCCAGGATACATGCTAGCATCCATGGCGGAATTGATGGAGCGCACCCCGTCGCGCGGTTCGTGAGGGTATGAGAGGTTTTGTATGAGCCGGAAAGAATTGGGTTTGTGGGGTTTCGGGATGATGGACAACGGAGACGTTTGGAAAGGGCCGAGTTGGGCTTCAACTTCGGCGGCTGAAAAGGGCCCGAGATAACGTCCGAGTGATCGTTCTCTGTGTATGATGTCGTGGAGGTGGGTGGCATGGTCGGAGACAGAAGGGTGGTTGGGAGGAGTGAAAGAGATGGAGATGCTGGGGACGCCGATGATGAAGCCTTGCCGGAGAGAAAGAGCGAGAGTGGGATATTTGTGGGTGAGCCCGAGTTCGCGAAGTTCGCGCTCCCAGACATCAGCGTTGAGTGGGCTGCTATTTCGAAGCCGGATACGAGAGATGGCAAGCTTGAGCGGAATGGGAAGTGGAGCCGCACCCGCTGCAAATGTGAGGTCGCTGACAGGCGTCCTTGTCGAGAGGGCAGCCTTTGGAGAGGTTGAAGCGGAGGCAGATCTTCCCATCGGCAGAGGTGGTGAAACCCTTGCCATCTGCAGTGCGCTTGACGAACGCGGGACTCGCGGGGGCATTGTATAGCTGGGCGGAGGTGCATTGCCCGGCATTGTGGTAGTGGCGACCGAGACACACGGCGCACGCGCTGGTCGAGGACGCGCCGCCAGGGCCAAAAACCGTGTTGGACGAGGTTGCAGTGCTCTCAGCACCTTGCTCGGATCGGCTCTTGGGTGGGCGCGAGGTACTCGGCGTGGGGGAGTTGTATCGCGCGCGCGACTGAATGTGCGTGAAAGTGGTGGCGCGTGGCGCGTGGTATGTGGTGCACAGTGTGTGGGGTTGAGCGCAGTGGGCGCAGGGCGTATGGTGGACGCGTGGGTGTGGGGCACGAAATGTATGGTGCGTGGGGCGTATGGGAAAACGCGTGGGGCGTATGGGAACGCGTGGGGCGCGCGCGCAAGCCGTTGAGTGTGGTAGAACAGCGCGCGCGCGTGGGGTGTGCGTGAGGCAAGTGAAGATGCACAGTGCGCAAAAGATGTATGAAAAGAAGAGATCAGCACTGGTTTGAAACTGATAACAAAATACATACATTGGACACCGGGCGAGCCGCTTCTACGCGCTGCTTGCGCGCTGCTCGGCGAACAACCGGGTTTGGATTTGCTGATAAATGCTCGTGATGCGGCTTTCGTCGAGGTCCCCGATGTAGGGGAGCGGGAGCTTTGAGAGGAGGCGTTCGTGGAGGTTCACCCGTGCGAGCTCCATGTATGTGGCGAGCGCGGGCCATCCGGCCTCCGGGTCGCTGATGCGGTAATCATGGCGTTCGAGCTTGCCCATCGCTTGCCTCTTACCTCGACGCTCCTCCTCGCGCCGTCCGCCTCACTCATTCCTCTCTCCGCCTTGCCGCTCCAACCTTCTCATCAACCCCGAAATCTTTGAAATCTTCGACCATGCCTCCGGTATCCGCAGAGCTCCAACTCTCCATCCTCGGTCCCACTCCCCCTGATCCTACGGGGGCGCAAGCCCCTGATTTCTCCGGCGATCAGTTCGTGGCTGCACGGCAAGATGCAATCGATACCAATGCCTCGGAGAATAACCAAGACGCCGCGGCCGCCGCTCTCCTCATCGCCTGGACCGTCGAGCATACCGCTAACCAGCAGCGGTGGGATGGCTACCAGGCTCGTCTTCTCGCCCTTGAACAGGCCCTTGTTCGGCCGCCAGAGAACGGCTCCCAAGCCGGCTCCCAGCCCCCTTCTCACACCGGCTCCCAGCCCCCTTCCCAAGCCGGCTCCCAGCCCCCTTCCCCTCACGTCTCCCCCGAACGCGGCCGGAAGAAGACACGTGACCGTGTCGAAGCGGACCCCGCCATGGCCATTGACTACAGTCTCCCCCCCGTCAAGGCCAACGACCACATCTCGCTCTTCGCCCTGGGCTTCCTCGCCAAGAAGGAGCTCGCCCCGCTTTGGTACTTCACGCGCGACGGCTGAAAGGACGATACCACTCAGCAGCACACGGCCATCTCGCAAGGCCCCTCGCTCAGCCTCGAGGGAACTCTCGACGAGGCCACCAACACTCTGCGCCTGTCTCGCGCCATTGGAGGCGGGAAGCGCAGTCGTTTTGAGCGCCGCGATCATGACTTGACGTATGTCCAACTCACCGAGGCCAAGCACGAATACTGCACCGCGCTCAAGAACTGCATCGTCGACGGCAAGCGCGTCTACTCCGACGCGTTTATCAAGATGCACCGTAAATTCTTCGGCAAGCTCGAACGCCATGATTACCGCATCAGCGACCCGGAGGCCGGATGGCCCGCGCTCGCCACATACATGGAGCTCGCACGGGTGAACCTCCACGAACGCCTCCTCTCAAAGCTCCCGCTCCCCTACATCGGGGACCTCGACGAAAGCCGCATCACGAGCATTTATCAGCAAATCCAAACCCGGTTGTTCGCCGAGCAGCGCGCAAGCAGCGCGTAGAAGCGGCTCGCCCGGTGTCCAATGTATGTATTTTGTTATCAGTTTCAAACCAGTGCTGATCTCTTCTTTTCATACATCTTTTGCGCACTGTGCATCTTCACTTGCCTCACGCACACCCCACGCGCGCGCGCTGTTCTACCACACTCAACGGCTTGCGCGCGCGCCCCACGCGTTCCCATACGCCCCACGCGTTTTCCCATACGCCCCACGCACCATACATTTCGTGCCCCACACCCACGCGTCCACCATACGCCCTGCGCCCACTGCGCTCAACCCCACACACTGTGCACCACATACCACGCGCCACGCGCCACCACTTTCACGCACATTCAGTCGCGCGCGCGATACAACTCCCCCACGCCGAGTACCTCGCGCCCACCCAAGAGCCGATCCGAGCAAGGTGCTGAGAGCACTGCAACCTCGTCCAACACGGTTTTTGGCCCTGGCGGCGCGTCCTCGACCAGCGCGTGCGCCGTGTGTCTCGGTCGCCACTACCACAATGCCGGGCAATGCACCTCCGCCCAGCTATACAATGCCCCCGCGAGTCCCGCGTTCGTCAAGCGCACTGCAGATGGCAAGGGTTTCACCACCTCTGCCGATGGGAAGATCTGCCTCCGCTTCAACCTCTCCAAAGGCTGCCCTCTCGACAAGGACGCCTGTCAGCGACCTCACATTTGCAGCGGGTGCGGCTCCACTTCCCATTCCGCTCAAGCTTGCCATCTCTCGTATCCGGCTTCGAAATAGCAGCCCACTCAACGCTGATGTCTGGGAGCGCGAACTTCGCGAACTCGGGCTCACCCACAAATATCCCACTCTCGCTCTTTCTCTCCGGCAAGGCTTCATCATCGGCGTCCCCAGCATCTCCATCTCTTTCACTCCTCCCAACCACCCTTCTGTCTCCGACCATGCCACCCACCTCCACGACATCATACACAGAGAACGATCACTCGGACGTTATCTCGGGCCCTTTTCAGCCGCCGAAGTTGAAGCCCAACTCGGCCCTTTCCAAACGTCTCCGTTGTCCATCATCCCGAAACCCCACAAACCCAATTCTTTCCGGCTCATACAAAACCTCTCATACCCTCACGAACCGCGCGACGGGGTGCGCTCCATCAATTCCGCCATGGATGCTAGCATGTATCCTGGCACGTGGGGTACGTTCTTTGTCATATCGCTCATGTACGCAATGCTCCCACCGGGCTCCCAAGCTGCTGTCCACGACATCCGTGATGCCTACCGCACGGTTCCCCTACACCCCTCGCAGTTTGCCGGCGTCGTTGTCCGCACAGGCCATGACTCTTATGAGGTCGACACATGCGCCATGTTCGGGGGGCGCAACTCGGGAGGCGCATACAACCATGTCGCGGACGCAGCCCTGGACATTTTTCGCGCACGCGGGCTCGGCCCTGTTTTACATTGGGTGGACGATCACCTGTGGGTCCGGGTTCTCGTGGCCATGCTCGATGAGGCCAACCAGCGGCGCGCCGCTGCGCGCCAGCGTATTCACGTTCATGGAGCCAGGCACACTCGCGGTGCCCGTCTATGGTGGACAGGGTCCACCCTCCCTGATGGTCGCATTGAAGAATTCGTCGAGGACTTCTGTTCTCCTCTCCGCGACTTCTCGCATGACTCCCCTCGCCCGTCCGCTGAGTCCAAATTCACTTACACCTTCGCAGACATCGACAACCGGTCACTTCCCATGGGCTACTGCTGGGCGCCCGAGAAGGACCAACATTGGACATCATCCCCCGTTTACACTGGTTTCGTCTGGGACCTCGCCATTGGAACCGTCGCCTTGGAGCTTAAGAAGCGGGACAAATATGTCTCCGTCCTCAACCTCTTTCTCATCACACCCGCACCCGCTCACGACCTCCTTTCCATCCAAAGCTTGTACGGCAAGCTCCATCATGCCAGTCTCATCATTCCAGATGGACGTTCTTACCTTACTGGACTGGAAGTCGCTCTTTCCAATGGAGCTGACCGTCCTCACGTTGCCCGACACCTCCCGAAGTTCGCGCGAGAGGACCTCCGATGGTGGCGTCGACGACTTCTACACGGAACCCTCTCCCGTCCCATCCCAGTCCCGGTTGAGGTTCACCACCTCCATGCCTACTCCGACGCGTCCTCCGGCATTGGAGTCGCCATCGTCATCTTCGGACGTTGGCGAGCATGGCGCGTCCTCCCCGGGTGGGACACAGACGGTCGACACATCCAGTGGCTCGAGGCCGTTGGCTTCGAGCTCCTCGTTCTTGGACTTCTACGACTCGGCGGCTCACCACCACACATCTCAGTCCATGGCGATAACTCCGCGGTTATTGGCGGCTGGGCGCGCGGTCGACACCCCAACCGCTGGGTCAATGACTGCTTCCGCAGGCTCCACGTTGTCCTTGCCTCCGCGGGGGTCACCATTCACACCCACTACGTCGAGAGCGCCTCCAACCCAGCTGACGATCCCTCCCGAGGCATCTACGGCCCAACAAGTTGCCTCCTCCCACCCATTGACATTCCAGAGAGCATCGCGCAATACTTCGTCGACTGGGACGCTGCCCCTCATCCGCAGGAGCCCTCAGCCCAGCGCACACCCCTACCCAAGCCCGAACGCTCCGTTGAGCATACCAGTGGGAGCCTCTGCGATGCGGAGCACACCGCAAGCGTCTTGCTTGACAATCCCGCATTCTTCTGGGATGCCATCGACTCGCTTTAATTGTGTTTTGCCTCCACGCCCCACCGTCACTCCCCGACCTTATGCCGCCGACCTCTCTCCCCAGCCTAACCCTCACCGGCCTCATGTCGCTGCGAACCAACGTCTCACCTCATGGTCACCCTCGTTCCCTTTTTCAGCAGCCGACGAGCCTGGTTCCTCGTCCGTTGATGAGCGAACTGCAGACGTTCTATCTCGTGGACTCGACTCATTGACTGCTACGACCTATGGGTCAGGGCTTCTTCTGTTCCACGTTTGGGCAGATATCCACTCTGTCCCCGAACAACTCCGTGGGCCTGTTCCGGAGTCAGTTCTTCTCGTCTTTTTGTCCTCTCTTGTCGGTGCATACTCCGCCTCCGCAGTCCGCAACACCTATCACGCAATGGAGGCTTGGCACGTCATCTGGCAGTTGCCTTTCTCGTTCAACCCTCACGCACGCTCGCTTCTCCTGCGCTCTGCTGCGGACAACGCTCCTGATACTTCTAGCCGGTCTCGACGCGCTCCTTTCCTTCTTCAACATCTCGCTAGGCTGTACCCCCTGTTCGACTCCTCCTCGCTCGATGTTGCCTGTCGTGCAGCCCTCTCCACAATCTTTTGGGCCACTGCCCGAAATGGAGAGTTCCTTCTTCAGCAGCAACATAGGTTCCTCTCCAAGCAGCACGTCCAAGCATCTGACGTCCGTTTCGCCGCCCAAGTGGACGGATCCATTCTGTGCACCATTCACTTGCCGCACACCAAGACACACCGTTTTGATGGAGAAGACGTCTACTTCGCATCACAGCCGCAATTCGACCCTGTCGCTGCTCTCTGCGCGCATCTCGACATCAATGAGCCTGGTGTCAACGAGCCGCTATTCACGCACACCGTCAGGCAATCGCGCCGGGGGCTCACCTTGACCGCGTTCACAAGGCGCATCAAGGCCCTTGCTGCGGAATTCGCTTTTGGCACTCCCACTGGACACAGCCTTCGCATTGGTTCCCTCTTGTGCTACGCCTCAAACGGCTTCTCCCTCGCCGAATGTATGGTGAAAGGGCGCTGGGCATCCCAGCGGTCCTTCCAGCTATACCTCCGCAAACACGCGGACGTCCTTCAACCGCACCTCATCGTGCTGCCACACGTCTGGGACAAGGTTCAGCGAACCATGATGCAGGTTCGTCGCCTCACTCCTGTCTCTAGCGGGAGCCGTCAGCTACGCTCGACGCGTCACTCCGCTCCTGCCCTAGACGGGACTCGTCGCTCACCTTCCGTCTCCCACAGAGCCAGAGCGAGGTTGTGCCTCAGAGCGCCGCTAGCCCGGCAGTCTCGACGCACGGCGCACGGGCGGGACCAAGCCTCGCGCAGTAGGCCCCGCCTCGCTCGCGTGTAGGCCCCGCCTCGCTCGCGCCTAGGCCCCGCCTCGCTCGCGCGTAGGCCCCGCCTCGCGCGCTGCATCGTGTCGGACCCGCAGAGCACGCGGGCGCTCTTGGCTCGTTTTACTACATGCACCAGTGTACCTACATCACATGATTCTACATCCACTTCATACAAATCAGGCGCGCACGTCCAGAGCTGGACGCCGTAGACGGCCGACTGTCTCCGGGGCTCTTCAACCTAATCTTCAACCTCGCTCGCACTGGTTTTAACAGCGCTCCGCATGGCTAGACGCAAAGACGGCCCCGGAACCACGTCATATCGCATTGGTTCTACCTCTGCTCCGGCTAGAGATTTGTTCCCAAGCGTCATGTTCATGCCGGAAGCATACATCTCCCATCCCACCTGCTAGCTATGTGTGAGCGTTCCAGTGATCCTCCTTGTGAAATTACTTCATCTCAGGCTTCCGGTGAGTTTCTCTGTGTCTCTTGCTTTCAAACCCCTCCAAACCCACTCTCGACTCTCCAATTTCTCCAACACGAGTCACCGGTCCATCCGGGCCGTAGGCGCACTTTAGCGTCCCTCGGCTGGTACGACAAAATGGACGGGGCTCTCGCTAACGGCCCTGTCCACTCGTGCAGCGTGGATCACGTTCAAGCGCAGAATGTGATACGAGTTGAGCGCGAGCGTGGGGGTTGGCGGTATGTTGTAGTCCGTTTAGTTTTCACGGGAGGACGCTGCAGGTGAGACTCCGCGTGTCTAAACACTCGTTACTTATCTGTCAGCACGTAGAGTGTGCTTGCATTATGTAGATCGGTCCATGTATGATATAAGAAGACTTTCCTCTTTTCTGGATTCTGGAAAAAACCCGCCAGCCTGACACAGCTCAATGACGGACACCCTGGCCGCCGGACGCAAGAACAGTGAGCGCTATTTGCTTTGTCTGTTTCGGGTGTTCTGTTGTGGCGCGGAATGATGGCCCCGGACATGTCTCAGAATCGCCCAATCCATAACGTGCGATTGCATCAGATGGCTCCGCCACCATCCATGCACATTGCAGTATAAAAGCACCGGGAAAAATAGGAATGCTTTCCGCAGTCTGTCCTCTCCTCTACCTCGCTGCTGCCATCATGATCGGAGTCAGAAAACGCCATCGTTCGGGAAACGCGCGGGTGTGGTGGTCTAGTGAAGCCGTGGTCAAGCCTGCCCGATTTGTTCGATGTACCTCTGTCTCTTCGCGGTATGTGACTCATGATGAACTCTGAGTAAGGCAAAGGACCGACTGTAAATACACGAAGAGGAGCGATCCTCAGTCAGTGATAGAACGACTATATTGAGGGCATAAGTAGTACCTGTAAATACACGAAGAGGAGCGACTACAGATACAGTAAGCATATGTGTAAGGAGCGCATAAGAGTGTAGGTACTTACTCCTCAGTCAGTGATAGAACGACTGAAGAGCAGTGCGAGCCAGAGTCCTCCCTATATACTGTCCAGGAGTAGCATACGTAAGCAGTGATGGGAAGACATAATTGGCGCAGAGAACAGACCGGACAGAAGATGGTTACAGGGCTGTGCGGGCTGTGCGCTCAAGACAAAGAAAGTCCGTAAGTGGAACAAGGGAACAAAGAGAGAAGCGTAGAAGAACGGAATGGAAGAGATAAGGAACTACAAGGCAGTGAAGTGACATATGGAACTATGGGAAGTCTCTCACAGAGTCCATGTGGATGCGTAAACTGTCCTAATGTACGTATGTTCGATATCCAATGTTCAACAACTCATGTGCATGCTCCTCTCGATCTGGTTCTACATAACTGCCGCTCACAAAGATGCTACCTCCAGCGGCGCCCGGTCGGTCTGCACTGCGTGCGACCGCCGGGGCCGCGCGGAGCCAAAGACCCACCAGGGGCGAAGAATGCGCGGAAGATGTGTGGTAAGCGACAATTCACGAGTCCTCCGCACCGCACGTGCCACAGAGCGCACGAACCGTTTCGAATGTGAGCACCCTCTGCGGCAGTTGGCACGGCGGCGAAGGGCGGCGACCCGAGATTGTGCGCAGCGGCGGACAGTGGCAAATCTTCGCTGGCGGGCGCGACCACGTCTGCGTGGACACGCGACGTTCGGACTCCAATCTCGAAGCTGTGCCTCGTGAGCGCGCGTGAACCCTCCGGCGCGCGGTCCTCCTCCTCCTCTCTCCGACGTACGCATCCTTCAGTTCGATGCGCGATCGGGCGGCAGCAGCCCACGTCACCCTGCTTCCGTGATGCCGATTGTCGAACGAAACCGCTCAAACTCAAAGATGAAAGTTGATGACGTGAGACTACGACAACTGAGTGATACGCTATGATACAGGTTAATACCCAAGACCGATGCTTAAGCCAGGTGAGGCTCGTGCTCCGTACCGCGGCTGGCGTTCCACACACCCCCGTCCGTTCCCTGTGTTACCCGCACGTTCGTCAACCGCACGCAAGTGTGTCATCATCAGCGTGCACACCTTCTGGTTGTTGACGCGCATGTTCTTCATCCGGCGCGTGAACCACTCGTGAGAGGTCGGTGCGAGGTCGAAGATCTCGCGCAGGTGTGGCGGCGCGCGGGCGACCGCATCGGCGATGATCGCGCTTTGATCTGCGAGCGGGGCCATCTGGACGCTGTCTCCGGGCCGAGTGAAGTAGACGAGCGAGTATCGCTCGTATCGCGCCTGCTCTCCAGGAGGAGGTCTGTTCAGAGCCGAGTCAGTGGAGATAGGGTGCGCGTGTGACGGGAGGCTTACACAACGCGGTGGAGGTTGGACCTGAGAAGGCCACCGCTGAAGATTGTCAGCGCATCTCCGACGTTGCAGATCGCGTGGCCGGGAATGGGCTGTATCGCGGCGAGACGGCAGTCGGCTCGATGACGCGATAATGCGATGGGGAACCCACCTTGACATACTGCCACGTCCGCGTGCCAGGTACCATGACCTGCAGCCCCCCAAGGCGGTTGTGCAAGAACGACAGGCTGCCAAAGTCGGTGTGAGCGGCGAGCACCGCCTTCGCTTCGTCGATGCCCTCGGACAACTCGCGCGGCGGGCCCCGCGTGACCCGTGCCTCGCTCCCGCTCCACTCGTCCCTCCGATGCCTGCTCGCGAGCGTCCCGCGCGGCAGCCCGAGCCTCTCGTTGAGGATCCCGAGCATCGTCCCGTTCACCTCGATCGCGCGCCGGATGAAGGGGCCCACCGCGTCGCCCATGCGCGCGTTCACCGGCGCGGGGTAGGTGCGGCGCGCGACCGCGGGCCAGGCGAGCGCGTCGTCCGCGGCGACGTTGAAAAACTCGGTCGTGTCGCGCGCGCCGGAGGCGTCGGTGAGCGTCGCGCCGGACGCTTTGTACCCGAACGAGAATCCGGAGTCGCCTTGCTCGAAGGCCATCTTGTCTGCGAGGGGGAGCGCGAATGTTGCGGCGCCGGTGTCGAACATGGCGTTGACCGCGGCGTCGGCGCCGTGGTTCTTCAGGCTGCGAAGTGTGGTCGTGGAGGCGACATACAGGTATGGGAGAATGAAGGCGCTTACTACCAGAAGCCGAGCTCAGTTGCCGCCTTCCATAGCTTGTCGATCTCAGCTTCGTCGTGTGCCTTGAGAAGCTCGTAGTCGACTACGAGCAGGGGATGGGTCGGGATGTCTGCTGGGAATGGTGGGAAAGCCGTGGCGTGAGGCATGTTGAGAGGAGGATGTATGGTCAACGAAGCTGATGATTGTTGGGACGCATCGCGCGTTTTGTCCGCAATATATATACAGGCCCGGCGCTGCTGGTAGAAAACGTGTCGAGTCTAATATCGCACCCTCCGATCGACGCTTCAGACGGACCAGCCTTCCACGATGGCGGCTTCTCGTGACCTCGTGTGCCGTTCTAAGGGAAGGTTGAATATGGAGGCGCCAAGAACTGACCCTCGGACCCGTGGCGCGGGAAAGGTTTCCCCCGGTTCATGATCTGGAGCACGCGACCTCGGAGGCACAGTTAGCTCAGCTGGCAAATTTGCATGGGTTGATCCCGTACCGATTTCGACGTGTACAAGACATGATAGCACAGAGGGTGAAATTTGATACGAGTCCGTAAGATGTTGTTACTTTGTGTCAAGAGCCTCACAAGGAAGTTAACGAGGGATCGATCTACCTTTGGATCGGCGTCGGATCCATCTATCATCAAATCTTCTCCGCACACACAAGAAGACGTAAAATACCTTGAGATTAGTAAGTTCCGTGACTCTCTCTTCCTGAACAGCTCGTCGGCGTCGGCGGAGAAGACTTCTCCGCTCTGGGGAGCCTTCATGCCTCGCGCCCTTTGCGCGGCCTGCCTCATTTAATGTGTGAGAATGAAGACCAAAGGCAATCGTCTCTCGTACCCCCGTTGCGCATTTGGACGTGTGTCGCATAGAAAGAGAGTTAGAGGTCCGAAGAGTAGTAGGGGATGAGAGAACGCGCGTCGCGGGCGGACTCGACGGGAAAACTGCGCGAGGCCTGGGCGCTCGGCGCTCGGCCGGACGTTGGGCTCGGCCGGCACCGGCACAGAGCACGTCGCCGGCGAGCGCCAAAGTCCTGGCCGGGACACGGCGTCATCAACGGAGTTGCGGAACCAGTTTGGAACCAGTCATCGACAACCTGCGGTGCATATTCACGCCCATAATGAAGTAATGAGAGTTCCGAACTTCAGGGGTCGGAGAAAACGCATACGAGTGGCACACATACGAGACGAGGCGAAGAGCATCAGAATCCAAAGATAGTGATCACCGAGAGTCGAGACGGTCGTCACGTACAACTAACACTGGGACACAGTGTCGCACTTTGAGCGCAAAATTATTGTGCATGCGCGCAGCCTTCTCTGTAAACCGAACTCTGGTAAGCATGTACGTATTCGGATTCTGGAGCGTGGCCGGCGGAGCGTGCGAGCACAACTCACCTAGTGACTAGTGGCATACTCCTGCGTGTGTGGTGATGAAAGACAACAACGTTAGTTGGAGAGCGCATCAAATGAAACAAGGCCCGTCTCACCGCGTTCTTATTTCCGATGCGACTAGTCTTGTTTCATATGTTCGGGAATGGATATTCAGTCGGCTGGTGTTGAGCTGGTTGTCGTGAGGCAGGTGACCGTGTCAGAGTGACTCACGGGCCAGGTAGAATACACACGATTGAATAATGGCATTGGCTACGGCAATAAAGCCTCGAGCGGGAGTGACGGAGGGGCGGGTTGCGGTGTACTGCGGAGAAGTCCGTGAGGGCGGAGGCGGCGGAGGCGGAATGGAAGTGGCTGAGTCAGCGCCGGGCACTGCCGCTGGCGGAGATCAGCTTCGGTCAGACGCCCGCGGCACGACTCTTTTCTGCGCTCATCCGCTGGCAATTCCATGCTCCGGCTGCGCATTTCAAGCGAAGCAAGTCTTCTCGTTTCCGCAGTACACTTCATGAACGACAACCAGTGCTTACATCACGACCGAAGTGAGTGTTTTGTGCGGATGAGACCGTCATGCCCACGACGCACGCTGATGTGATGGTCGGACGTAGACTTTGTGTCTCTGTTGCTGGATTCTCTTTGGTAGAAGACTTTTTGTCCGGAAGGCATGACGATGCCGAACCTATGGCCTGGTAAGTACCACCCAGCGCGACCGATACTCAACACGGAGCCCAGGAATTACTGGCAAGTACTTGATCAGGCCTCAATCGCATCACGGACAAAACATGTCTAGGGTCTGCGCGCGCTGGGGAATGACGGCAGGCAAACATTTACGCACGATGCCCGCGATCTTGATTCAATAGCGAACCCTCTTCTCGACCCCGACGGAGCCAGCTTTCGTGGCTACGCGACAGGGATGCGCGCCAGGTAGAGCCTGCTTCCGCCACGGCCTTTGGAGATTGGCGCAGTACTTCGTAAAGGCATCGCCAAGGCCTCACATCGCATATAAGCCGCACGAGCTTGTCCAACGTTCCTCACCAACACCAACTCACCTGGTCTACTCCCTTCTCCACACCCACCCGACCCCGCATTCTTTCAGTTCTTCTCGTCGGGATGCCTCCTCTGTCTGCTACCTTAAGCTCTTTAATCTCGCTCTTTGCGCTCGTTCCACTCGCGTCTGCCGCCATCGGTCCCGTCGCGGACTTGACCATCAGCAACGCCGACGTCACTCCCGATGGCCACACTCGCGCCGCGGTCGTGGTGAATGGCGAGATGCCCGGCCCGCTCATCACCGGTAACATGGTATATCTTGTCGTCCTCGTCGCACTGCTTCCCCGCTGACTTGGCGTGCAGGGGGACAACTTCCAGCTGAACGTCGTCGACAACCTCACTAACGCGACGATGCTCACGGCAACGACCATTGTAAGCACGTCCAATATATAGGGGATACGCACCGCGTGCTGACGATCGCGCTATGCAGCACTGGCATGGATTCTTCCAGAGTGGCACCAACTGGGCCGACGGCCCCGCGTTCGTCAACCAGTGCCCCATCTCGGCCAACAACTCGTTCCTCTACGACTTCACCGCGACCGACCAGGCCGGCACGTTCTGGTACCACAGCCATCTGTCGACGCAGTACTGCGACGGCCTCCGTGGCGCCCTTGTCGTCTACGACCCCAACGACCCTCACCTGGACCTGTACGACGTCGACGACGACTCGACGGTCATCACGCTCACGGACTGGTACCACACCGCGGCGGCGCTCGGCTCCCGTTTCCCGTGAGTACTCTGTTGCTCTTAGTCCTGCCCCGCCGCTCATCATCCTTCTACTCAGGACGGCCTCGGATGCGACGCTCATCAACGGTCTCGGGCGCACGACCAGCACTGAGGGCGCGAGCGCGAACCTCACCGTCATCACCGTCACGCAGGGCAAGCGCTACCGCTTCCGTCTCGTCAGCCTCTCGTGCGACCCGAACTACACGTTCTCGATCGACGGGCACAACATGACGGTGATCGAGGTCGACGCGGTGAACCACACGCCGATCACGGTGGACGAGATCCAGATCTTCGCGGGCCAGCGGTACTCGTTCGTGCTCACCGCGGACCAGGACGTCGACAACTACTGGATCCGGGCGCTGCCCAACGCCGGCACGACCTCGTTCGACAGCGGGGTCAACTCGGCGATCCTGCGCTACGACGGCGCGGCGGAGACCGAGCCGACGACGGAGCAGGGCAGCGACCTCGTCCTCCTCAGCGAGACCGACCTCGTTCCGCTCGAGAACGTCACGCCGCCGGGCACGGCGGAGGTCGGCGGCGTCGACCTCGCGATCAACCTGGAGATGAGCTTCAACGGCAGCGCGTTCTTCATCAACAACGAGACCTACACGTCGCCCACCGTCCCCGTCCTGCTCCAGATCATGAGCGGCGCGTCGTCGGCGTCCGAGCTCATGCCCAACGGCTCGATCATCGCCCTTCCCTCCAACTCGTCCATCGAGATCTCGTTCCCGATGACCGCAGACGCGCCCGGCCAGCCGCACCCCTTCCACCTCCACGGCCACACGTTCTACGTCGTGCGCTCCGCGAACTCGAGCGACTACAACTTCGTCAACCCGCCGCAGCGCGACACCGTCTCGACGGGCACGACGGGCGACAACGTCACGATCCGCTTCGACACGAACAACCCCGGCCCGTGGTTCCTCCACTGCCACATCGACTTCCACCTCGAGGCCGGGTTCGCGGTGGTCATGGCGGAGGATGTCGCGGAGGTCTCGTCCTTCGTATCTCCCTCGGACGCGTGGGACCAGCTCTGCCCGACGTACAACTCGCTGTATACCAACACGACGTCGTGAGCTCGCGCACGTACGTCGCGACCCCCCGCTGCCCCCGCGCGTTCGGCGACGGTGTGTAGGCCTCGCGTCTCGTCTTGGTTCCCCGCGCACGAACGCATTTTCTTCTTAGCTCCCACATAACGTACCCACACGAGTGCGCGTGCGGACGGCGCGCCATTTCCTAGTAGTTCCTAGTTCCTTCCCCCTCCGTATCGCCTTCCGGATCCCTCGCCCGCCCCTCGCCTCCCTCCCTATGGACCAACACATATCCTCTACGCTAGCACGCTCTGTTTTGTGGTGTGGACTAGCGCTACTGTCTTTTGCCGTCGTTGTCGTACATACCCTACTACCCTGCACGTGTAGCATCGCGCTGCGATCTAGAAGTTGTGCATAATCATCCTCCTTCTGTGTGAACAAGCTCGGGCTTGACATCCAAGTTCTGTGGGATGGGATCTTGTGGAGTCCGTGCGCGGTTCGCTATCGACAAACTCTTACGGATGAACCAACCACGTTGAGGCGGCCTCGCCCACGCGCATGCGAACTCCATCGGCGGCGTGGTGTGTCGTTCCGTCCCGGAGAGCGCGCGCCTTCGCTCGCGGAAACCTAGAAGATCCGAGCCTCCATTCCATCCGCACGCGGGCGCGAGTCCATCGACCAGCGCGACGGAACTCGCGTCGTCCTGGAGGGGTCGTCCACAAGGCGCAGACGCAGACAGGAAGACAATTGCGAGCGGAGCGCCGTAGTAGGGATCGACGGCGACGGACGCTTTCGTTCGTAAGTAGGTGCGTGGGTGCGTGCACGGGCCGACACGGGGACGCCAGATTGGCTCAAGCGGGCCCCCGCGCGCGGAGAGCCTTGGCCGCGACCACGAGATTTGACTGCGACCACGCGCATGGAGGGGGTGGCCGCCACGCGTGCGCCCTCTGGTCGCGCGCGTCGAGGCGATCTGCCACCCGCGAGCGGCCAGATCGTCATCGCTAGCTCCAGATCGTGGGTTGCAGAGGGCAGATTGGGGGCGAGACTGGAGAGAGAGCGAACGTTATCGCGACGTGTGGGAGGGCGTCCTGGGGTGGGCACCCTTCTGTGGGCTGAGTGCTCCGGAGTGTGCTGAGTCCGCCGCGGGCGCGCGCGCACACGCTCGGCGGGTTGAGACCGTATGCATTTGTGCCACATAGGCTAATCCCGCTGCGAATCCCGCTGGGGCGGCAGCTGCAGCACTTCTGTGGACGCAGAACGCGTATCGCGGAGCGCGGATATGCGAAGGTGGACGGGCGTGCGGGGAACACGAGGAACGAGGGGTCTTTCCAGATGTTCCCACGAGCGAGACGCACGATTGGGCGGCGGAGGGGGGGGCGTATCGGGAAGAGGAAGGAAGGCCACCGCAAGGCCCACACGGAAAAGATCAGCCAGGGCCACCTGCTGCAGGCTGCTCGCGCTCGTCGCGCGATTCCGCGGCGGCGAGAGAGCTCCCCCGGGGTCGACCTCGGCCGAGTTTGGCTTTGGGATCGGTTGACGCGACGAGCGATCGGGCGCAGGCGGCAGTGCGCAGCTACGAGGGTCGCCCACAGACGGAGGGGCGGCGGCGGTCGTCCACGGGAGCGCGTCGTCGGGGCGCGGATCAGCGCGCAGTCAACGGGCATGATCCGCGCCCGCCTCGCGCTCCTGGGGCCCTGCTTGTGCGCGGCGGCCAGAGCGTGCGGCGAAGGGCGCGAGAAGCGGAAGGCGGGAGCGCCGCGTGCTCGCTATCAGGGGAAACCACGGGCGAGAAGAGGGGCGCGGGCGCGGGGAGGTGGGAAGAGAATGCGCGGCGCCCGCGAGACGGGGAAGGTCGGCGGCGCGAGGAGGCGAAGAGAAACGGGCTCAGGGACAGCGGCCGTGTGCGATGGAACGTTATGTGCGGCGTATTCCGCATACGAGGACGCGGCGGTGAAGTTGCGGGCCCCGCGCAGGTGCTGGGAGCTCCTGGTCAAGCGTGCGGGTGTCAGAGAGAGCACTGGACGGGCAGTGTGAGGGCCGCTGCCCGTGCAGCCGCTACCGCATGACGGCAACCTGGAGGAGATCGCGTGCGTCGGCTGCTGCTGCTGCTGGAAGGCCGGGAGAGCATAAACGGGGTGCGTGGGCGCGCCTGGGGAGGCTTCTCCCGCTCGACATCGGCGGCATCGCGCTGCGAGGATCCCCACATGGGTCCAATGAGGGTCAATAGGACGGAGCGCACCGATCCGCCGCGCCTGTGTTCTACAACCGTTTGCATTTGAACCCAGAATCGCGCGTTTGAGGCTTCGTTTATTTGGTTCCTCCCGATTTCGTGCCGAAAAGGAAGCCGAGAAGTTGCCGGCGCATTGAAGAAAGGGAAAATACGTGCAGAATCACTCACGAGTGGACCGACATGTCGGAGTGCGAGCAGACCTGAATGAACGTGCTCCACCTAGCAAACTTTCTGACCAGCACTTTGTAGCATACCCACGTCCGATCACAAGGACTGGTGCAATACTCACTCCACGATCGCGTACGGTCTGGCGCGCCCTGGCAGTATCCGCACACGGCGAGCGTAGAGTAGAGGACGGCGCTGCAATAGCACTTGTCTGACATCGACGGGCCGGCGTAGATTCCGTCTTCCGCGAGCGAGTGCAGCTCGTATGACGAACCGTGGTTTGAGTCACGCAAACAGATCAAGTAGAATAGGTTCACTGTCGCCGACGCAAGGGATGCGGTGGTCTCGTTGTGTGCACATACGACACGAACCCACCAGAGGCGCCACGTAGAGTTGACCGACATCGTACCAGACATGGTGTGACCGGACAGCACCAAATCGTCGCTGCGTGCGCAGGCACACACATAGATGGATGGTGAGCACCTGTGTTATGTGACACCCACAGATGAGAGGAGTTCGCCGTGCACCTGTGTATGAGGACATCACAGAGGAATAGGGGAGTATTTGAAGGTGATCAGCAGTCGATGGGCGCCAGAGTCCGATGTTGCTGCAGCTCGTCAAGGAATTTGGCAGTATTGTTAGACTTTATTGTGGCTGAAATGAGCTGGATATCGTTGGGGGATACGATGCATGTACGGTGAGAGTGTGACGGTCGGCGTTGTCGGTACGGCCAGTCTGGTCGAACCGTGTCGAGACGTCATTTGCCACAGTCAGAGGGCTCGGATGCACCTTAGACGCGTAGTACCAGCTGGCGAGACTGAGAATCAAGATGACGGGGCATGGCAGCATGACATGGACAAAAAGCCACAGTGCGCGCGGTGCGAGCGCGAGGAGAAGCGCTTATCGGCTGCCTTTTCGGGACGAAATCGCCAGGAATTGATATTACGTAATAAGCAACGTGTCGCGCGCGCGATTCCGAGTTCAGATGCAAACGGCTGTAGACGGGCGATTGGATCTATTCGTTTTGAACAGGGCGGAGGCTTCCAGCGCGCGCGGCGTCCCAAAACACCGCTCTGCACCCGGTGTGGGTGACTGGCGCTGACTCGGGGATGCCGGGGGATCAGGGATGTCGCCGGTGGGTTCTAGCCGCTGCCTTGCCTCCGATCGTGCGCGGGAGTCTGTGGCATCTGCTGGGTAAGTGCTGGTGAGCTGGACGACACAGACGCGGCGGTCCGCGAGGGCAGGCGCAGGGAAGGCGGCGTAGTGTTCGCCGTCGATCGCAATGGGAGGGCGGGGATTGAGAGGGTGAGGCGCGCCCCGTGGCGAGGCCGAGCGCGAGGTCCTGTCTGCGTAACTTCCGCTTCTCGGGGCGACCTGTGAAGTGCGCCCCCGAAACGTCGCCGTCGCCGAGATACGGCCCTGCTCGGGCCTCGCGCGGCCGCCGATGTCGCATTAGCGCTCCCGCGCGCACCGTCGTCCAGCCGTCGTCGCGCAAAGTACGACATCCGTGTGCGGCGTGGTCATAGATCGCGCCACTGGCTGAGAGGAAGGGAAGGTTTCGGGACCGCTGGCTGTCGAGCCGGCAACTAGTCGTCGGAGTCTTGGGCGGCGCGAGGCCGGGAGGATCATGTGCGTTCCATAGGCTCCGTACTGTCGTATCGCCGGCGACAAAAGCGGTGGCGGGACGTGGCTGGTGTACATGCTGTCGTCGGGGCTGCGCTGGGTTTGGGAACGATGCCCGCCAGGGCTGGGGGTCCATGGGGAGGAATGACTTACGATTACGTCGGAGGATAATTACTTCAGCGTCCGGGGACATCGAACTGGAGCAACGAATTCGTACGGATGAGCACTGCTGAGGCGAGGAAGGCGACCGCTGGAGTCGACCGATTGCACGTCGAGGTGTCCGACAGCAGCCGGATTTGCGCCGCAAGCATGTGCTGCAGGTGCCACTGGGGGCGTCATGCGCACACGGACGGTGAGAAGGGGGACTAGGGCGGCGGACGGCGTCTGGGCTGCCAGCGTAGGAGGAGAAAGAGCGGGCGTCGGGATCCGCACGGCTACTAGTCTGTATAACCGGACAAACGCCCGATCTACTCCCCTGTTTCTCCCGACAGTCTCCGGTAGCGCCCGCGCCCTCAACTCCGCGAGTCCCCCGGAGGAGCGCCTTCCCTGGGCCTTCCATCACCCCGACCCGCATCCCAACTACCGCTCCTCCCTCCTAGCCGCGCACCCGAAGCGCCTGTCCACTCGCCTGGAGCTCCTGCACGACTTCACAGGTTCGCATGGCGCGCCATCTGCACGGATTATCCGATACGTCACATGGAGGTTTTTCGCGAAAATATGCACTCCATCCTGCCTAGACGGCCGGAGATGCCTCACAAAACAGTATGTAGACCGCATATACTCGTTAGAACTCCAATCGCTGACTCGCACCACGACGTCTGGCAGCATTTCCCCTCGGTGTCGCTGCTACCCCCGGCTCGTAAGACCTGTCTGATCATCCCTCAACATCATCAGCTACGACCATCGCCCCGTTCGTCGCCACTGTTTTCGCTACCAAATATTGCGTGAGTGGCTTCAGCTGCTTTGCGTCACTACCATCTATCCGCATCGTCTTCTGTCCACCTGTCCATCTTTGTGCAGTGGACAGGAGAGACGCCTCATCGGCTGACTACAGTTTCAGTGCTATGTTCACGGAAAATAATGGAGAAGGGCGCACGGAGACTGCTTTAAGACGACTAAAGGTGCGCATATACGCCATATTTACAATCGTTTGCGGTTCTAACCGCGTCCAGGTTCTTGCACACGTCTTACATCCCCCATGCCCCTCCACTCCCTTGGTGCTTGCTCCCGCCGATGAGTCTGCTTTTCGCCCCCTGCTTCTCCTCAGCTCCCACACCCACGGACCTCTCCTTTGCCCATTCGAGCGTTGCTACCACGATATATCCTGTCATCGTTGAACGACGCAGCTTCGATCCCGCCTCGAATCCTCACTGATGTGAGTCTGCTCATCTGCGCTGGTGCCGGAGTTGCCGGTTTTCTGAATTCTGGGCTCCCTCAAGGAACGGCGAGGGCGCGTGGTTTCCACCCACCTCTCGATGGTATCTGTGCCGCTTAGGCCTGTCCGCGAGACGACCCCGAACTCCTCATCTCCCGCCGATTTTCACACATATGCCGTCATACGCTACCTGCAGGTGCGGTTTTTATTGCACGTTACTAGCAACTTGGGCCGACGATCACCACTCGTAGCTCTTCTAGTGTGCCGAACTGCGAGGCCTACGAAACGTCATCCGTGCCTTATCTACCGCTATATTTACACCGGAATGTGCACTGGCATGCATTGAAGGCGATTTATTGGCGACCCGTGAGTAGCCTGCGCCCGTCTTCAGCATCCCGCGCCGGCGTGTTTGAGGTGTATATCTACTCATTGCGAACTTTGACTGACGAGGGTCACTCTTTTCACGCAGTGATATCACAGCGCACGTCGATGTCCAGCTGATCGGACATGTTACGCCCCACTTTCAGCAATATCAACGCCGCGCCGTAGGCAGTCTACTACACTACCAGCGGGCTTCTATACTGGTACCGCTGGCGCGGCCATCGAGATCAGACCGCTCACTCCATCTTTTTTTCCCTGACCTCGCGAGAGAACTGCCCCTATATGATGCTGTCTGTAGCAACAAGACATCCGGTTGGACGAAGACGCGAAAATTTGCTAAAGAAACCACACACATCGGTGCGTATCGCGGTAGGGTCCTCGACCCGTAGCGCAATCTTTGCCTTCGTGGGCAGTCCCGGATTGCGGCCGCGACCGCGAGGGCGACAGGGCGCGGCGACGTGCCCTGGCGTCGCCGCACGTCGTCTATCTGTCGGGGTCTCGACGGGCCTTCTGCTTCGCGGGAAAGGACTTTCTCCGGCGAACCATCTTCTCCGCCGTCCGCCTAGACCCCGGCGAGGGCGGTCGGCCGAGCAAGGCTCTCTGAGCTGGGCGGGGGGCTGCACCTCGTGGATCCCATGCTTCCCAATAACAGATCCAGCGACCCGCGCAGGTGGACGAGCGCGGGTGGAGTGCGGGCGGAGAGCTGCCCCTCTTTACTCACCCTCCTCCACCGCGGAGATGTCCGCGGCGCGCGCGAGCGACTGCGCCCGGGGTCAGAGGGTGCGCGTCCGGCCGTCTGGGTGTGCGTCGGCGTGCTGGCCTCGGTGTGCCGAAGAGGCGTGCGCCGATGTGCATGTGATCCGGGCTGGGAATTACATCGTAGGCGCGCCTCGTGGGGTGCCAGCCGCGCGCGACGGCGGCCTGCACCTCCCCCGTGCTCCCCACACGCTCTCCTCTTCCCCGTACGCTACTCGCCCATGCCGTTGACGATGACGACGTCGATTACTCAGGGCCACGCTGTCGTGCGGGCCGAGGCTGTCATGGGCCCGGGGCGCATGCGTGCGACAGCAACACGTCGCGCGCAATCGTTCCCGTCCATTCTTCGCGTCCTGTTCCTTTCGCGCGGGATCTCCGGGCCGTTTTATTACGGGCTCACTATGGACCGTCGGGGCGGGGAAGCGGACGCGGCGGACGGCGGATATGAGGGATGTGCGTCTGGATGCTTCGTTCGCGAGGTGCACGTCATTGCGGTGAGTGCGGCTCGCAGTGCTTCAAGTGGGCGGGCGGTGTGTGGAAATTCGACGCTCCTCACGACCTGATTGTTGGGAGGGGTCCTCGAGGCGGTTTTTTTCCCTGTACAATCACCGCTGATTTGCGCTCAGTGTATATGGGCGGGAGCACAAGCGCATATCGCGCACGTTGCGGTCCGTGCAGTTATCAGCTGTAATGAGATTGTGCTCCGTAATGAAGGAAACACGCCAATGCGGATCCTTACCGCACGATTTCCACGTATGCCGTGGTTCTGCCGTGGCCGAAGACGTCCGTCCGTATCTGGCCTTCCCAGTTTGCGTCGGACTCGTGTCTCTTCCTCCGGGTCCATCGCATGCTGACGGTCTTCCTTGAGATACCGGTTCGTTTTGCAATTGCACTGACGGACGTACTGGTTCTGCACCGGCACCGCGCACCACCTCCAGCCAGAGATGAGCGCGCGGGCGGCGGCGCTCGGCGCGCCGCGCGTCCCTCCGTCAGTGTGCCCATCTCCACGGACGTCCCCGCGGCCCGTTCGCGCTGACGGCGTTTTCCTTCTCCATCCCCTTCTTGCGCAGGAGTGGGGGAGGACGCGGTGCAGCGGGGGAGCCAAGCGGGCGGGCGGGCGGGCGGGCGGGCTTAACCAGCAAGGATCATTCCGGCCAAGCCGAGTGCGCAGCAGGCAAGCGGGCGGCGAGCACACACGACGCAACACAGGCGTCCGCCGCACGCGTCGGCTCCGGTGTCTGCGTCGACCGCGCGGTCGAGTCACCGCTACCGGCGATGCGCTGCGCCCCGTCCCACCTCGCATCGCCCCGCTCGGCTGGGTGCGCTCAGTGCCGGACGTTGTACTATTCGCGCCACCGGCCGCAGGAGGGGCGGAAGCCCCGAAACCTGGGCGCTGGGCGCTGAGTCCGATCGAGCCCCGAGCCCCGAGCCCCGAGCGGGCTCGCGGGAACGCGAAGGCGAGAATTCGAACAGGCCCCGCAGCCCGCGGCGTTTGGGTGCTGTGTGCCGGTCGGGTGGCGCGGGCCGCGCAGGCTTCGATGCTGGGGCGTGGGGGTTCACGTGGTCCCTCTGGGCCTCGCGATGAGTGCTTCGGGGGAGGGGTGTCTCGGCGAGGTCACTGATAGCGCGTGAGGAAGTGCGGAGCTGGTTGCACCCGCTAACAAAAGAGAGACACACAGAGACCGGGGGCGGAAACAGGCGGAGAACCATGGTGAGTTCGGGTTCGTGACTCACGAGCACGGCTATCTCATGATCCATAGTCCGGACGATAGCAGGGCGCAGGACATAATGGTCAAGGACCGTTTCCGGGGAGCACGCCGGGAGCAAGGTCGAAGAACTGTCGCCCGCCGTTGCGGTCGGGGGCCTCGCCGGATAGGTTGATGAACGACGGAATCTTTTGCAGTGCAATAACAGAGAAGATGATGCGCGTGAGGGGGCAATGTTCAAATTCACACGGGAGAGGACCCGGTAGACCCTGAGATCCTGTAATGGTTTGGATACCGACCGTTGCTTTTTTTTCTTGAACTGACCACAATGCTGATTATCAGATGGAGCGAAGACGTTCTACTTCGCCAGCTGCGCGAGTGGCTCGGTGGATAGACCTCCGGATGCGCGGAAAAGGTGGCGGAGGTGAGTGGAAGGTCCCAGCATGGACGCGCAACTTTATGTGAACGATCCCGAGGCAGATTCTTAAAACGCTTCTGTGGCACAAGCTCTGGTTCTCGAGGGTTTCACCGAGCACTTTGGCCGTCTTCTGCGCATCTGCATATACCGGTATACCAACTGCGATGTGAGTTTCATTGCTGGGGACATGCAGCGTGGCTCATCGTATAACCCGATGCTCTGAAGACAAGACATCATGAGAGCGCGGACGGCAGCACATACGCTCTGACTGGCCTTCGCGCCGCTTCATCATCGGACCCGTGAGCGCCAGACACCCACACTGCGGAGGAAGAAGCTGTTCATACGTGCTTCCCCGCATCCCAACATCGTCGCATACCATCTCAATCGCACCTCCTCAGCGTAGAGTGCCGGGGCTCAACTCGCCAACGCTCCTGCCCCCCATGATCCGCACCGCCACATCTTTCTGGGTTATACCTGATCGACGCCTCATTGGGCTCCGCTCGCCGCCAACCACCACGCGGCCTACGTTCCCCGCGTGCGGCCAGATCTAGCAGCCTCCGGCCCAGATGCGTGCGTTACAGTACGTCTTGAGTCTTGCATGATGGCGGTAACTCGCATGCTGTCCAGTCGATAGCAGCTGTCTCCCCGGCGTGGGATCTGTGGAACACGCCTCTAAGAGGCTATGATGCCGGTGCGCGCGCCTTCGGCGGGGGGCGTCGTGCATTCTTCGCCCGTCTCAGACGTGCGTCACATGATATCATGTTTAGTGTTTGCTCGTTGTCGGCCGTGGCACGCGGTGAGTGGGGCAACGTCGAGCGGCAGGCGAGATCCTCGATTTACTGAATATCCCGATGCCGTGAGCGTTCTGATTATCGCGGTGAACATATCAGATGTTGACTTAGTTTACGTCTTTCAAGTTGTCCATTCCGACCGATGCTAAATTAGTTCCTTGATACTGATCTACCCAATGAGTACCGACGTCCATGACTGTCTTATACAGGGTTTCGCATGCTTTGCTATGCGGGTATGCAAAAATCGCGCGTCAGCGTTCACATATCTTGTCACTGATACGTACCTCGCTTGCAGTCCCTGACGAGGAGGCATTTCAACACTTTAAAGTGGCAAACATGCACATTTCTGTCATGAAAAAGGACAGGAATGGCGTGCAGAGAAGGGAAGCTCCGACGCTGTGATTACATCCAACCTTGTACGCACCGCTAGAAGAGACGATATCAAACAAGAACATCACCGCGACTCCCACTAAAAACTGCGAGCGTACTGTGCGGCCGAACTGCCCGAGATGCGCGATCATCTACTACCGGCGATGATGAATTCGATTGATCCCTCCCTTCCAGTTCCATCGCTTTAAGGCGCAGGGCGTATAGGTCCTTGTCCGTGTCACTGCCTGTTTGCCTCGTCCGCAACCAAAGCAGTGCGAAAGCGTTGCAAAGGTCATTGCAAATACTCCGCAGACCGGGGAATCAGACAGCGATCCCCACATGTTCAGATGGCCCACCGTGCCCGGCGCTCGGCCGTCCCGCTCATTCCAGCACCAATGGCGAGCCTGGCGTTCACCCTCGCCCGAAGCATCTCCGTCTGCGCGCACCCACGTACCCGGGTTCGTGATCGTCCGCGCCCAGGCCAACGGGGTTCGCCGCGCGGGGCGTAGGATGGATATTTTCCCCGTGGCAGCGGCCCCTCTCCGCGTGTGCGCGAGAGCCAGCGGCTGCAAGGATCTTTGCGCGCGAAAAGGCTGTCATTCGGACGTCATTTCGCTCAAGTGCGCGCTTGGGCGCACCCACGCTGCCCGCCCACGCACGCCCACGGAACCCTCGAAGTCAGTGGAACCGCCGTCGCTCCGTGCTCGGGTAAGGGTAAGAGCGCCGAGGCAGGACGCGGAGAGGGAGAGAGCGAGAGCCACACGTCCCACCCGCGACCGCAGAAGGCCAATCCGACTTATCAGCGAACGAGAATCCACATCGACCACCCCCGCGCGCGGCTCGCCACTCGCGGAGGTGGAACGGGCACACTCGCGGTCGCGTGCGGCCGGGATCCGTATTAGGGTTCTGTCGCGCGCGCGCGAGAGAGGACGCAGGGCTGGGAGCATCGCGCGCCATAACGGGATGAAGGCGAGCGGGGCGTGGCATCCATCGCACCGAAGTCTCGCGCGCACAGCTTCGGACTGCGCGGGTGCTTCGAAGCCGATACGATGCGCGGTGTGATGGCCGAGTATTTGGGGACCTCAGAGCGAGGCCGAGGGTACGATTCAGACGAGGGCATTGAAGCGGACCGTGTGGGTGTCCGCACGAGGTAACGGTGACGTAATATTATGCGAGGTACATCAAATGCTGAGAGGCAATCCTTTGGTTTGCGAGAAGACAGTCATACATAGGGATCCATAATGGTGAGTACATCGGGGGCGGGAGACACGAAAGCCAAAGACAACCAGAGTCCATCGAAAGGAGGGAGACAACGATGTATCAGCGAATAACAGCGTGTGGAGATAGCAGGCGATAACTTAGAGCAAGGTGGCAGAGCATAATGGCGCGAGGAGCATCGTGTGTATCCCAGCACGAAGAAATAAGGGGCGCGCGGCGCAGAAGGAAAAGCGCGCTCACGCGCCGATCCAAACGAGTTCAAGGGGGCGTGATCAACGAGAAAGAGGGGGAAAGTCGCGAAGGGAAAGGGAGCGTCTATCAAGACACGACGTGGAAAGGAGGGGCTTCTTCTTCTCTTCTTCGTTGTGCGTGTGCATCGCCGAGCCAGCGCGGGGCACATGTGAGGGCCCGCGTCCGGTCGGCGGCGGGGCTCCTGCGTCGCGCGCGCGCACTCAGCGCCGCCGCGCGTACCCAGTAATCGATGGCGGACGCTCGTGGAACGCCGCTGGGCGCAGCGTGCCCGGGGTCTCGTCGCAGTCGCACCCGGGCACCGTGCACGAGCGGCGGCGCGGTATGACAGCCGGCGCGACGCGAAGCGCGGGGTGCGTGTCCGAGTGAGAGCGCGCGCGGCTGGGGGGCGACGAGCATGACAGCGTTGGGCTCCGCGGGACGTCGAGGTGGGCCATGACGGTGTCGGAGTGGTCGTCGCTGCCCTCGGTGAAGGACGAGTAGGCGGAGGAGGCAGAGGGCGACACGCTCGGCGCGTGGTACGGCGGGGGCGGGTACGGGTTGCGGTACTGCATGCGCGGGGAGATTCTAAGCTGGGCGGCGGGGCCGGCAAGGGCGTCCTCGCGATGGTTGCGGTAGTGCCGGCGCATGTTCGAGTTGACACTGAAGCGGCGTGTGCAGCCCGGGAACGGGCAATCGAACGCTAGCAGGCGGCGCGCGTTAGATCTCGAGGCCGCCATCACAATTAAGGTGTATAGTGCCACTCACGCTGCGCACCCGTGTGGGAGTTCATGTGGATCAAGAGGCTGCTGGGTCGGTTGAAGCGTCGGTGGCAGATACCGCATCCGTGCCTGCGGTCGTCGCCGGGGGGACATTCGTCGGCGGGCACGACGTAGGATGGGTGGTTCCGGAGCGCGCGCTGCGACGGGGTCCCGCGGGTGCCCGTAGAGTCGTACGGGAATGGGTGCGAGATGGCGGTTCCGCGGATGTGGTCCTGGAAGACATTCCCGGCGATGAGAGAGGAAGACTCCTTACGAGGAGACTGGGACATTGAGGTTGGCCCTCGCGGGGCCGCGCTCGAACCCGCGGGGGTCACGCGGTACTCGGACCCGAGAGAGCATGCAGCTTTCAAGGGAAGAGGGGAGAGGGGGTGGGCTGTTTGTGGTGAAGACATGGAGCGCGAGTGTCGAGTGCCGCGGTGGCTTGAAGTGGGCGGAACCTGCACGGAACGGGTTAGTGGGCGCCGACTTCCACAGAGCATCGCACGCACCCTCAACGGAGGCGGGACTTGATGCAGATTGTTCGACGACGCCTGCCTGGCGCTCTCAAATCGGTGGTCTGGTTTGGCGAAACGCTCATTGAGAACACCACCGGTGGCAGGGGAGTGGGGACGTCGGGACGTACCTGGCAGCATTTCGCGGATGCTGGGGAGGGTGGGGCGTTCCTGAGGGGAAGACATGGCGACTCGAGGGGCGCCAGAGTGCGAAGGGAGGTTGGGGGGCGGGAGCGGATGGGGAGGCGACGGAGGGGAAGCCTGAGGAACTCGAGGTGGACAAGCGGTTATATACTTTCGGTCGACCAGTGTCCCAACAATCACCTGTGTGGATCTCTTGATGACGAGAAGCAGGGGCAGGAGACCTTCCCTTTTTGCGATCCAGCGTCAATAGAGGCACGGTGGGAATCGCGCGTCGCTCGACGCCCACCGGCGGTGCACTCCGCCACGCCCATGCTTTTGTTCTCGAAACGATGGCGAATCCACAACCGGCTGTTGAGTGGCCGCAACTTCGACGCGCAGGAAACGCTGCGGCCGGCCTCGAGGTCCAAAGGAACAAGATTCGCGACGGAAAGACGGAAGATTGACAGGGGAGCCCGAGTGAGAGCGGAGGAACGCTGACCTCGTGAACTGCCCATATCGGGATTGTCTGCGAACTCGTCGCACTCCCCGCGACACTCGAGAATTGCGACCTGACATGCACTAGATTGAGCTGCGATTGTTAGGTGCTCAGCGACTCAACGAGAATCATGGGCGGCGAGCACGCACACGAGATAGCCTGGCCGTTACGTCTCGTGAAGCGTCGTACAGCATGCAGATGATGTTGATTCGTTGCGATTTGTTGCGATGTGTGCTTCAACGACCCTGGAATAATAAATCAGGCCCCCAGAACAGGTGGCTGAAGAGAGATGGAGCTTGCAGTCAGGACCCGAGGGAGGCGATACCTACAAGCGTCTACCTTGCTCTGTGTCTGCAATCGGGCAGACCCACTATGAGTACCACGAGGGAGACTCCACGACCTGTACCGCAGGTTCTCTTACACCGCACCCGCTGTCGCCAGTCGACCGGTGCACCAGTGCCCTCGGAGAAGGCGCGATGCAAGATGGGACTCGTTCGGTTCTGGCCGTACAAGCCGCGCTGCCCTCGCGGAGGGTCTTCCCGGGCGATGGGCGATGATGGGGATGTCATGCTCTCGTCGCCCCGATACCGGAGCCGCCCCGCCCCACGGCCCGGGCAGCTGCGGAGGGAGGGAGGGAATACTTACATAGCAGGCTGCAGGCGGTCTGCCTCCGAGGCCGCCCATCAGACGCCCCGGGGACTAAATAACTCGCCGCTTCGCAGGGTCGACCATCCGCACCGTCCCCTACGTGTCCGAAGGGCCCTTGGGGCTTCCTCCGAGTCGGAGAGGGCATTGAGGTCACATTCATTTCTCTGGACAAGGAGACCATGGAAGCCCCCATGACTGTTTCGCTTGCAAGACCGTAAAAGCTGCAATGCGGTGGATGAAAGAGCGATGGGCATTCAAGCCACGTAAGTCCACCGCCGCTCCCGGTCTGTCGCTCGCGTCTCCGGTCTCCGCCCACGTAGAGCATGCGAGTTACCCACAGCCGACGACAATTGACAAAAGGAGATGTGAGGATAAGATTTAGTACGCACCCGATGTTCGTGAACGCGGGAGAAAATCAAAAGAGGGGAACTGAGTGTCCGACGGAAGATAGACGCTGCAGAGGCAGTCAAAGTTCGCATGAACAATGGATAGAAGCTGTTGGAGAACAAACCTAGTATGCATTGCCTTTGAAGACAGCGAAGTCCCCGTGCCGAACCAATGGTTGGGTAAAAAGAGCTGGTAGAAGTCAACAAGTATATTCGTCTGGACTCATCCGGATGACGTACGGGCCCATTACCCCCGTCTGCTTCCCGAAACGAGTCCCCATCGGTCTTCTGCCTCGCGCCTGCGAAGATTTGCCAGCAAGGCATTTCTCTGATAACGATGATCGCGCGAGGCATCTCCGGAGCAGAGAAGCCGCGCACGACGACAACTCCCAGCGGCTGCGACCGTCTCCGGAGATGCGTGCCTGGGGAGGCCGAGGAGGAGGAGGAAGGGGCTGGGAAGGACTCGAAGGCTGCAAGGCGACTCGAGGAGACGGTGATGCGCGCGATTGCCAATTACCGGGCCGCCGGGGGTCTGCCGGGCCCGATCTTCCCAATTCGTTCAGAGCAGATCATCAGGCGCCTGTCTCCTCGCGGACTACCGCGGGTATTCGACCGACTCCCCCGTGCGCAGACGTGCTGGCAGGCTGTTGCAAGGTGGACACCGCGGAATATTTCCGGTTCTTGCGGGGGCCGGACTGGGAGGCTAGGGCACCGAGGAGGATAGGCCTCGCCTGGCGAAGCTCCGAGCACTGCGTTCCCTATCTTTGGGCCGAAAACACAGGCGCCTCAGAACTGTGGGGCAGCTGCGCGTCCCCATTGCTGTTGAGGAGTCTCCATGCAGTGCAATAAAATAGTGCCGAGATGGCAGCGCACAGGTCGAGCACATGAATCGTCGCAAGTTGCAGCCTGAAGTGGATACGCGTCCGAGGCTGGCGGTCGGACTCCGATGTGGAGCAGATGCGCAGGCGTTTTTACAAGCCGCACCGGACAGAGGTGGAATAAGGGAGGGGAGGCATGACCACCATGGTCACAGAAAAATGCGCCGTAAGCCCTTTGCCGGGGCTATACGGTCACCGAACAGGGTGAGGCAGGGTAAGAAGTAACGCGGGGCCGTGACTTGCGGTGCGCGTGTTATTGAAGCGGCGTCCTAGGCGACAATAAACAATTGGGCTTGCGTAGATACACATGTCGAAGGGACTGCGAAAACCCCGCTTCTGCTGCCATTTAGTTTCCATTCGGACTATCTCTCTTATAGTACGACCGGACTTACGTGGTTAGTAGCTACATGTCGACAGTTCTTCTTAACAGCCATACAGGAGTAGAGTCATTATCTCAGCGCATCATTTCCTAGAGTGCGGCCCCGCGCGCACCCACGGGCCACCGGTGAGCATAGGGCGCCGCCACCTATGAAGCAAACACTCAGAGCTTGAAACGAGAACGAACAGCGTGTGGGCTATGCCGCAAAGCGTTACTTTCTGCGCAGACGCATTTTGGTGTCCTGAGAGTCAGTAGGTACACACAATCATGCGGTCTAGTCGGCTCATGCGGTGGTTCATCTGCCGCTTCTCGTTTGTCGTTAAAGCGTTCGTTAGTAAGGTCTGTCACAACGAAACAGATTGTATGAGCGTTTGAGAGGTAGGAGAAGAAGTCACATCACCACGTTTAAATATCTCGGACGCCACGAGCACTGCGTAGCACGTCGGAGCGACTCTAAAAAGCGTCTTTCCCCTCGAGCCCTCGAAACGCTTAATTGAGTTTCCATTAATCGTACAGAAGACACTCCTATAACTCATCAAGGGAACCAGAAACACGAGCGAGGAAATGGCGCCTATCTATATGGAATATCTACCTCCCTCGCGCCTGCTGCAATCAGGGATTCCCATGGCATGTGGGCGTATTGGCGCTCGTGGCGACACGCCCGTCTTCATAGGTTTGTCAGCCTCGGATGCCGCGGTGAACATTGCCCGCGCGACGCTCGCATATCGAGCTGACTGAACATCGGCCTAAGTTTCCTGTGATTATACGATAGTGTTCCTCGACTCCCACAGCCGTCCGCAGCTCATGCGGTGAACCCCCCTGTCGCGAATTTTGTTCCGAGCTGACCTTCTCCGGCCTTCAATGCTTCATCAGTCCCGCAGAGAACAGCCGGGCTCTCGAGCCAGCCGCCGATGAGAAGCTTCACACCGATAGGTGCCCTTGTGCCGGCCGCGCTCCTGCCGTGCGCTTCTGTCTTCTTGTCGGATTCTTTGAGTCCGCGCGGTCTTCCTTCGGCAGCTCCGGCGCCGGTGTGGAACCTGAACGTTACTTTCGCCTTCCGTCGTGCAGACGCCGCACGTGTATGCCGCAAAGAGCCTCTGCGGCGAGCTTCAACGTCTACATCATTCAGCATCAATGTATCTCCTGAACTCATCACGTATCTGATAGCGGAACTTCAAAACGAGCTTATTCTCATACCATGAGACGTCCCGGTAGATTGATGGATAGTTTTCAGCTCAATGGTCTGTCGGTAACTGACGCTCTGAGAATTGCGGCCATCTTTCGAGGCTGTGTCTGTGAGATTTCTTGCATGAACACTACGGTCACCAGTCTCATGAGAAGTATAATCAGAACTCCTCTTCGCCCTCAGATAGAATATCTATACTTAATTTATAGCGGCCTTCTGCACGCGAGGAAGTGTAACCAGTTGTTTTCGTGGACTGTGCACGAGATCTATACTGGTCTTAGAAGTAGTCATCTATCTGTCGTAGAGATTTATAGTTGAGGATGCCTCTCGTCTGGCTCGTTCTACAGATATTCCGAAATCTAATGTGAGTGCTTTAGTGATGCTCGTCCCGAATCCGTGAGGACGAATTTCACCGGCTGGCTATTATACCCATGTTATCAAGTGTAGGGACGCGCCATCTCCTGACTGAAAAACAGCGTGCGGTTCGTCCCAAAGAAGCCGATGAAAGTGTCTCAAAGGCGCTTCGAACTCTAGGAACGATCCTAGAAGCCGCGTTAGGCTCTGCATATGATCTCGGTATTCAAATCGCCACAACTTGACACTCGCGATTTGCAAGCCGGTGCAGAGACATACGCAGCCTTCCGGAGACGTTCGGCTGCCCACGATGTAGCCTGGCCTGAACGCTGTGCCTTGTCGTCGTCAGCGCGCGGGAAAACATAGAGATAACTTCCATTCCCAATGCTAGCCGCAGCCCGCCGCTCTGAACGACCGACCTTGACGCCGTGAGAGACCATTTGGATGCGTCGAGAATGCTGTTTACTGTCAACTAGTGAGTGTTATCAGTCGCTGTTGAAATCGCAGTGCCAAGAAAGTACCGAAGAGAAAGACTGACGTGATGACCATACTTCTCGCAGAAGAGCCCTCGGGCATGAGAAAGGGAATTTTGATCTACTGCACAGATGAGCGCACACTGAGGATGAGCAGCTCGGTGTCATCGCCGCTTCGGGCCGAATGTCATCACATGACCGAAACGGGAACTTCCGATGCCGCAATGTGAGAACTGAGTCGAGACCCCGAAACATGCATCCCCGATGCTCAATCCGGGGTCTCGCGTTGGTTGGTCTCCCGAGCCTCGTGAGTCGTGCGCTCCCAAGCCTCGCTCAGAATGCTGGCAGCCATTTTGTTGGCGTTTCCCGCGCCCCCCCCTTCTACATGAGGCTCTCTCTCTAGACCTGACCTCTCGGAGGAAGTTATTTATAGCTCACTGACGTCCGGTAAGTTTGGGCATACTTTTGCCGCGCCGTACACGCCTAGCTCATGATTGTCATCCACAGATTGTTGAGATACCGCGCTCAGAAGAGTTACGAGTGATGAAATGATCCTCTACAGTTCTCTAAGACAGAGGGTGTGCTCATGCCGTCAAACGGTAAGTTATGCTGTCGAGCACGCCGCGGTGACGCCCTCTCATGCCAGTGCCGACTTTGATGAAGAGCTCACACGGCCCTCACAGAATGTCGCGATGATACTGTGTCCAAACGACCCAAGAAGCAAACCCACAAACCTTGCTTACCTCAAATACTGCTTCCGAACTTCCTGGGTACGAAGCATCACTCGGACTTGCCATGTGACGAGACTGCCGTGTGGACTATGCGGCTGAGTTCGGATCGTCGCCGCCGCACTCCACTGCTGCCAATATATAAGGTGGGCTCCCCGGTTCTGGGAGAACGTCGCTGACCTCCTACGTACCATAATGGCCAGACTCCTCTCCCTACCTCCATTCCCCGATGATGTACCCATCCACCCCCTACTTATCATCGACTACGAACTTCTGCTCAAGCGAGACGATGCCGAAATTGACAAGCTTTGGAAGGCTTCAACCGAGCTGGGCTTTTGGTAGTGAGTATTCATCACATGCGGCGCTGCCACGGTGCTCACACGCCGTATCACAGCCTGAAGAACCACGGCGTGGATCCAGAGGTGGACGAGATGTTCGAGATGGGCGCCGAGACCATGCGCCTCCCTCTCGAGGAGAAGATGCAGTACGAGCAGGGCGACGAGGGGATGTCGTTCGGGTATGGCCTTATCGCGCTATATCGAGGTCCGGGTATTGACGATGACGACATCGGCGCTGCAGCTACAAAGCCGCCGGCGCGAACGCGACCAACGAGACCGGCGCGCTCGACACTGTCGAGTTCATCAACGTGGCCAAGGACGATGCGCTCGCGTGGCCTGCACGCGTTCATCGCGAGTACCCGTCCACAGTGAACGCGCGCATGGAGTCGACCATCAGACCGTTCGTGAGGAAGTCGCTCGCCGTCAACATGACGCTCCTCAATATCCTTAACGACCGCCTCGGGCTTCCGGAGGGCACTCTTGCAACGCGGCACAAGCTCGAGGAGCCGAGCGGGAGCGAGGCGCGGACGATCAAGAATCCGCCTCGCCCGAACGGGATGACCGAGGAGCAGGCCGCGATCGGCGCTCACACGGACTTCGGATCCTTGGTGAGCCCTTTCACTCTTCTGCATGATGCGCGCCACTTATTCCTTCTAGTCATTCTTGCACAATCGTCTCGGGGGCTTGCAGGTGATGGTACCTGGCACGAACGAATGGCAGTACGTCAGGGTGAGTACTTGGGCGACCGTCCAGCGTAGACGCTACTGAGCTGACGATTTGATAGCCTATCCCCGGGCATGCGATCTGCAACCTGGGTGATGCGATGGCGATCTTCAGCGGGGGGATATTGCGTTCCAACCTGCACCGCGTCGTGTGCGTCTCATTCTATAGCAGTATCTACCTTGCTGACGCCTCTCTCGACACAGGCCTCCGCCGAAGGAGCAAGGCAAACTCGAGCGCTGGTCTCTCGTGTTCTTCACCCGCCCCGGGAACTCGCAAGTTCTCCGTCCTCTATCGGAGGACTGCACGATGATTGCAGAAGCGGCGGCCAAGGACACGACGGGGAGACTCAACACAGGCTCGACCTCGGCCGAGTGGTTTTCGCGGAGGATCAAGAACCAGCGCATCAAGAACCGTACGGTACGAGCTCAGTACAAGACTCTCCGCGAGGGCTCACAGTTTTAATAGGGTCCAGAGACGTGGAGAAGCAGCCGGGGAACCGAGCATCGCCCCTCGGCGGCTTGAAACTGGCCAGTCTTGTCGACGTGTTCCAGTTCACGAACCTCTGGATGTGCTACATCCTGCCCTCCATGTATCATCTAACTAGGAATGAGTTGCGAACCTGTCTCCAGGTGTAACACAGGGGCCCTCGAAGCGCAAGCTTCGCTTCGACGCATGCGTTCACATCACATAGCGCTAGGACTTGGTGTGCGTAGTACTTCGCTTGCCTCGCTTGCTGCTGATTCAATCGCTGAGACCATGCTAGACCAGATTAGATGGTCTCAGTGTGCACATCGCATGCGTCCGACCCGTATCCCAGGCTTCACCACTGTAGGAGTCGTGGGCGCTATCTTCCATGCGAAGCGCGTTGGATCCACGCGACAACCGTTGTTCGCATTCGTTGAGCTTACCGGCATCCATACACCCCCTGCTCCTCTCGAACTCAGCCCTCGCAGACGACCCAGCGCGCGGTTCTGTTGAGCACCAGCTGTGTAGGTGAAAGCACGACGATGTACATCGTGATGACGTCATACTAAGAACGAGCCCTTTGCTCTGGCTGGCGCCACCACTCGAAACTCGGGGCCAAGGGGGCCGGGCCCGACAGCATGTCCTCCGTCTCAACCAATTTGCGAGGAGACTACTCAACAATTTTCTCGCCGCTCTCGCTTGCCCTTCACGCCCGTGTCCCAAGCTTTCAGTTCCAGCGTCTTTTTCATGACGTGCTCCATTCCTGCGTCTTTCCGGCGATTGCCAAGGTCCCTCACCAGTCCCGCCTGAGTTCAACACCCAGACTGAAGTTCACAGGCGAGCACGTTTCGACGCTGTCTGGACTTTACCCGAAGGTCTACATGACGTGTACATGACGAATTCGGACGAGCGCGCGGCCGCGGTCGCTGACAAGGATTTCATAATTAAGGGCGTCACCGCCAACATCTACCCCGGCCCGACGCGATCTCCAACGTCCACGAGGTCAACACATTCTAGACCGTCAACGTCGGACCAAGCTGTCCAGTAACGGGTGGGAGGACCAAGGGATCGCCAGGTTCGTCAACCCCGTCGCGCGAACACTAGCTTTCTGCCGCAAAGTCCATTCCTTGCTGAACGCTAATATTGACTGAACGACCCTCGTGCGGAACAAGGGTCGCGATCTCCTTGTACGTCCTACGCCTGTTATTGTGGGAACCGATGATATAGCGCTGAAATACGTCAAGCAGTTCATCTGCGCCGTACCGTAAGCAGATTATTATGTCGAAGTGTGGAGTAAGAAGGACAGTGGGGCCAAACTATTGGAAATCCAAGAACGCTGTAGATACAGGAGACACACCCAGGCTACGACGAGGGTCGTGAATGGCGAGCTTCCAGTGACTGAAAAAGAGAGCCGAAGTCCCGATGTTTGGGATGACGGAGCGGGTTCAGCGAGAAGCACAATAGACCGCAATAACAAAAAGCGCGAGAGTGGATACAAGAGGCGAATAGGTACTATAGAGAACAACCACGGTGCCCCCGCGGGGCACAATCGCCGGAAGACAGAAGCCTAACAATCGAGATCGCAGGCGCGAGGGCAGAAACTCCTTCGACCTTACTTCCTGCTGGTGCGCCCTCAGGCTGAGCCGGTGGGGATGGCGAAGGTGCCGGTGCGCGTGGCCGTGAACACGGTGTGCGTTGTAATGGTGGTAACGAATGGCGGCACTAGTATTGCGGGACATGTAATGAGCGATCCTGCAGTGCGACGCAAACAGCACGAAACACTTCACCTGACATCAACCTCTGGAAGACTTGAGTGGCCGTGAAGGTCTGCGTGGTGACACCAGTCGAGAGCGACACGTTCGCGGAAGCGAAATTGTCGGAGGCGGCCTGGGGCTGCGGGGAAAGTAAGCACGACTCGGTACGACAAACGGACACGGCATGCGACGCACAGCGGAAGCCGCGACGGCGATGAGGGACAGAACGGCGATGAGAGACTTGAACTGCATCGTGCTTGGAAAGAGTATATCGAGAGCGGAGGAGTTGAGCGTAGGCGAAGGAGTGGGTAGTGCACGGCATTGCCCTCAATCCAAGCGAGCATTTATAAAACCAACCAAGCAGGGCGATGCACTCCCAACGTGAGGCGGCGACCCGCAGGGTGCGCGCGACCCTCTTCGAGGCGCATGAAAGAACACGCCGGGGCATGCATGACATTCAATGGGCTGTACTGGAGCGTTGTGAAGGAATGCTTGGAGGGCGCAGCACTTTCCGATGACCGCGAGAGGACTGCGCACAGCTGGATGTTATTCTTCGCATCGTCCGAGCCCTTGCCCTTGCGATCAGGGCCACGAGAAGCATAACAAAGTCCTGTCATGCATGGTTACTGTACCCCGCAACGTCGCGCGACGCAAATATTGCTCACCTAGGCGCGGTGTTGGTGCCCTGCATGCTGCGCGATGTTCTCACACCTCCGCGCAGGACTGCTGCGCAGACACCGGATACGTTGCAATGGACTGTCTATGACGCCTGCAATGACCAACCGTCTGGGGATGAGCAAATTTCGCGGCCCCCGCGCAAGCTGTGCAAAGCCGCGGAGGTATTCGTCAGAAACATGACACATCGCATAACGGAGATCTCTTGGGCGTTCACCTGCGAGATTTTTGCCTTGGGCGCTTGCTCTAATACTTACAGGATGTTCGTCACATACACCCGACAGGACTCTTGGGATGCATGAGATCATGAGAACAGGGCTGCCCATTCGCCGCGAAACTTACTGGGTTCTCATGCAGGCGCCCACCGAGGAGCAAGGTGATGTGCGTCCGACAGACGCAGAACGGTCTAGGACTTGAGGCCGCCGGTCGGACGACATGTCGGAATGATTCCTGCAATGGCAAACCTCTCGTGAGTTTCCGTGCCTGAAACGCTGCGGACACCCCAGGAACGAAAAGTGGCAGGCGCCGAGAAGGTCCCTCGCCTTATTGGAGACAACAGGAACGAGGGTAGTGCCGCACCTTGCGCTTCTGAATGGCTTACAGACCATTTGGTTCTGGGAGGGTCTCGAACATCGGGATCGGTACGAGGGTGGGACGGCGAGACAGAAAGAGGATCGCGAGGTAGAAAGGGGACGGTGCGAAGGTCGGAGGATCGCGGCGGCAAGAGGCAAGCGACGAGCGCTTGATTTCCACCGCTCCTCCTCGCACCTGTCTCCTTCGCTCGTTCCTCCAGGGCAGACAATTGCGCGCACATACGTAATCATCCAGCCCATAAAGGACAAGGTCTCCTCTACCACGTCCGTTGAGAGGGAAAACTCACCAAAGATGCGAAGTACAACTCTTGCTATGTAAGTATAGTTCTCGACAACTGCAACCATCCGCAAATCGTGAGCTCATCGCTCATAGTTCGCCAGGTAGCTATGGTCGCGCTCTTTACGTCACTTTCGAGAGCTGCGGGATTGAGGCTTGAGCGCTATCACGGCGCCGCCGAGCTCACTGGGCGGCTAGATGCCGCTGACTCAGCCGCAGTACCGTCCCAACGGTGGGCGCCGACGCTTCCTTCTTCTCGTTCGCCAATATGCCTCATCAAGTCGACTTCGGGCGAGGAGCCTTTTGCTTCCGCTGTGCATCAGCGCAGTCCGGGAGTAGCAAACCACATCGGCCCCGGACATCGTGGCAACAGAGTGAGTGCACAGTCGTCGGCGGCAAATCGCTGATGCGCCTTTCGCACTTCGAACTGAATGCTTGCGCTTACGGTTGAACGGCGCTCGCTCGGACGCTCTCCTTTGTCTCCGTTCGAGAAGCACCCGCACATCGCACGCAGCAGCGCCGTTATGACCGCCCCTGGACCGATGTCGGCGGTTCGGAAGCGTAGGCTTGCAGGAACATGCAACAGGGCGGCGTGCGACGGACGTGCGACTGCCACTGCACCCAAGGCCTCTGCAGAGAACGGCGGACACGGCAAGAATGTGCGCACACATCACGGTGGGAAGACTCGTAGCAGATATAAGCAGTGTGGGCACGTCCGACATGCATCATCATCTCTCGGTGTTCCTCTTCCTTCGTCCCACCGACACCAGTACAATCCAGCGGACATGCTTGTTCTCTCCGCAACCTTTGCTCCCCTTATCGCGCTCTTCTCGTTTGGTCGCCTCGTCGCCGGTGCCATCGGCCCCGTTGCTGACCTCACCATCAGCAACGCCGACGTGACCCCCGATGGAGACACTCGTGCGGCGGTCGTTGTCAATGGTCTGATGCCTGGCCCGCTCATTACCGGCAACATGGTATGACTCCATCGGCCTCCTCTTAATTTGTGCTCAAGGATATTTGGCTTCTAGGGCGACAACTTCCAGCTGAACGTCATCGACGACCTCACAAACGACACCATGCTTACGCCGACGACCATTGTCAGTGCCCGCACCGTTCGCATCTATTTTCTTTGACTGACCGTTTCTTTCGGTAGCACTGGCATGGCTTCTTCCAGAGCGGCACTAACTGGGCAGATGGCCCCGCGTTCGTCAACCAGTGCCCCATTTCGACCGGCCACTCCTTCTTGTACGACTTCACCGCGACTGGCCAGGCTGGCACCTTCTGGTACCACAGCCATCTCTCTACGCAGTACTGTGATGGTCTCCGTGGCGCCATTGTCGTTTACGACCCAAATGATCCCCATGCGGACCTCTACGACGTCGACGACGACTCGACCGTCATCACGCTCACAGACTGGTACCACACTGCGGCCGCGCTTGGTGCCCGATTCCCGTACGTTCATTTCCAGAATCATTCATTTGATGTTTCTGACAACTCCTCTTGATAGTACCGCGGACTCTACTCTCATCAACGGGTTGGGTCGGTCGACGACCACTAACGGTGCCACCGCGAACCTCACGGTCATCACCGTCACTCAGGGCAAGCGCTACCGCTTCCGTCTCGTCAGCCTCTCGTGCGACCCCAACCACACGTTCTCGATCGACAGCCACAACATGACTGTCATCGAGGCCGACGCCGTCAACCACTCGCCGCTCACCGTCGACGAGATCCAGATCTTTGCGGGCCAGCGCTACTCCTTCGTCCTCACTGCAGACCAGGACGTCGATAACTACTGGATCCGCGCCCTCCCCAATTCTGGCACGACGTCCTTTGACGGTGGTATCAACTCGGCCATCCTCCGCTACGATGGCGCCGCGGAGGTCGAGCCCACCACGACGCAGGGCAGCAACCAGACCTTGCTCAACGAGGCCGACCTCGTCCCCCTCGACAACCTCACTCCCCCCGGCACGGCGGAGGTTGGCGGCGTCGACCTCGCGATCAACCTCGACCTCAGCTTCAACGGCACCGCGTTCTTCATCAACAACGAGACCTGGACTTCGCCCACGGTCCCCGTCCTTCTGCAGATCTTGAGCGGCGCGACCGCCGCGGCCGACCTCCTTCCCAGCGGCTCGATCATTTCCCTCCCCGGCAACTCTTCCATCGAGATCTCATTCCCCATGGTCGCTGCCGCGCCCGGCCAGCCCCACCCCTTCCACTTGCACGGGCACACCTTCTACGTCGTCCGCTCCGCCGGCGAGACCGACTACAACTTCGTCAACCCGCCCCAGCGCGACGTCGTCTCCACCGGCACGACTGGCGACAACGTCACGATCCGCTTCGACACGAACAACCCCGGCCCGTGGTTCCTCCACTGCCACATCGACTTCCACCTCGAGGCCGGCTTCGCGGTCGTCATGGCCGAGGATGCCGGGGACGTCAGCTCGTTCGTCTCGCCCTCGACCGCGTGGGAGGACCTCTGCCCGACGTACAACTCGCAGTACAACATCACCACTGCCTCCTCCTCGTGAGCGCGCTACGCGCTCTGTTGGCACCAGCGGCTCCGGCTCCGATGTCACTGCGCTCCGATCCCACATGACGTCGGAGACGGCCTCGCTGTTGGAGAAGGGTCTTCCTGTTCTGGTGTTCCTCTTCGCTCCTACGTACTTTTATTTCTCCATCCGACCTTGCCATGGTACGCAGCCATAGTCTCAAAACCAATTGTAGTTTTCGCGTTCGCATACTCATCTTTTTAATGCCTTGTTATTATCCCCGGGCTGTCGGTTTATAGCCGTGTTTCGAGCTCTCCACTGTCCCTATCTGGTCTACTTCAAGCACGCGCCGTATTTGCCTCTCGTACTGTTTCACGTACGTACTCGCGATCAGAATGCATCCTTGGTTCTCAGAGTGCATCGTCTCCCCTGTTACCGCAAGCCTCCTACGAGGTCAAGCACGTTCATTAATCCGATTTCTTTGTTTGCATGCCTCAGATTCGTCCGCGCTCCCCGGGTGCTCCACCAAGAGCTCGGCCATGTTTGTATTGTCTCCCTTGCTCTGCTTCACCTGTATTGGGTGCCCGCACTCTCTCGGATGAGCTCGGTGTGAATCCGGTGCGGCGTCGGATGGGTGTGCTGGTGACGTCACGGTGCCGCCGGCCCGGTGCTGCATCCGGCGCCCGGATCCGGAACTCGGAGCCAAACGGAGCCGAGACCCGACGGTACGGCCAATTTTGCTCGCAGGGCCCGTTCCTCTTCCCTTCGTCCGCACCGCTCCTACTGCCCAATCCAGCCCGGTATCTGCTCGACTGTCTTCATCTTCGGTTGGGGCTACACTCTTGTGTTTGTTTCGTGACTCTCTGCTGCTGCTTTCCCCGTTTCCTGCAAGCGTCGAAGAAGGCCGAACCTTGTCTGCGTACGCAAACAAAGAGTGAGATGTAACGGTGCGTCCTGCGGATGGGCAAGTTCTTGTGATACACAGGTCTCGTTTACATCATCCCATAGAAACTTTACATACACGAAATGGTCGTTCATCTTCGTCCGCATTTGCCAGTGCTCCTGTCTGTCGTCGCAGCAAACAGCTCGTAGTACTCTCGCTTTTTCAGCGGCACAGGGATGCGAAGCACACGGAACGCTATTAGAGGCTCGAAGGAACCTTTCACCTGCGGAGTGGTAGAGTGTTGTGTTGACGGATTAGGCTTCGGTCAGTGTTCAGCGTCCTCGGCCCTAGAGCGTGATGAGTTCATCAAGAATCGCTGCGCCGTCGTCTACAGTGGTGCGCACCTATCCATCACGTATGTGTGGAGCGCTGACGCTTGTCACTCAACAGCTGGTACTGTCAGTTTCTCTTGTGAAGATCCTCCTCCGCGCTCACAGACAGCATGCGTCGGGGAAGAAGGCGCGATGCGAGCGAGAGGAGCGTTACAAGGCGCGTGGCGCATCTCAGCCAGGCCGCCAATGAGGGGAAGCAAGGAGCTGCCGGTGATGGCGTATGCGGAGGCGACCTAGATAAACTGGTCGGCGTGTAGGTCGCTTACGATGACGGGAAGGGCGGTCGACACGGCGTACTGGAGACGGATGAGTGGACGAGACGAAGACGAATACGAAGGCAAGAGGGCGCACGCCTTCCAGGACGGCCACGAAGGACGAGACGAGGAGGCCGGTGAGGACGAGCCGGAAGCGGGCGGTGTTCGGGGCACTGGGAGGCGGCTCGCGGACGGCCACCGCGGACGGCGACGGGGCATCTTCCTTGCAGCTCGAAGGCTTCTTCAGTTCTGTCCGATAGTAGCACGTCGAGCCAAGCGAGCCACTCAGCATTTTGCAAACGGGAGTAGACGATCGCGGACGCTCTGGTACTGCGGGGGGGCGGAGCCTTGAAAGCCATCCCGCGGCCGTGTGTCCGATGGCGGTACCCGGTAAGCGTGCAGAGCGCGTTGTGCGGAAGTGGACCGGGAGATGCGACACGGTGTGGGTGTGTGGGGACGGGGCGGCGGGAGCATGCGCCATAATTTGTGGACGTCACCATCTTCGCCCACGCCAGGCGCTTGATCGTGGCGCGGTCACGATCATAATGGGCGCCATAGTATAAAGGCCTCAAGTCTCCCCAGGTCCTCCTTCCGGTGCACGCGCCGACCCACCCGCATCTTTCTCTCCTGCTCTTCTTTAATGGCCATCTCGATCGACCAGCTCGTCCTCAAAGGCGACATCGTCCAGCCTCCCGCAGTCCAAGCACGCATCCGCGATTACCTCACCAAAATTTTTAACAATTTCCAGCCCTTCGCTAGCGAAATCGCCCTGAAGCTTTTAACTAAAGAACTTGAGCTCTACACTCGCGACGGCGACGGAAAACCGCACGCGAAGCTCACTTTCGAGATCGTCGTCGACCCAAGTAAGCCGGCTTAGTGTTCGCCTTCCCAGTCTGCAGAACGCTTTCTGACGGCCACCGTCTGTTTTGTTAGGCATGATTAACGGTCATGGAGCGATGCATGGCGGCTGCGCAGTCTTTCTCATCGATACGTACGTTCCGGTCCTCCTGCTGCCGCCATATGGTGCCGGCTAAGACCATTCGGACATACGCGCCCGCGTTCAGGTGCTCTTCCTCCGCGTTAGCCATTCTTGCCATGCATCTCGAAAAGCCGTGGAACCACGTCTCGCAGACACTCAACACGACCTTCCACGCTCCAATGCCAGTGTAAGTGCGTACGACTCGCTCTCTATCTCTGAATCTCATGCGCTTCGTGCCACGACAAGGGGTGCCACGCTGCATATTATCAACGTTACGCAGTCGCTAGGTTCGCGAACAGTGTCGGTTCTTACTGAAGTATGCCCTTGCTGGTCCCTTGATGTTGTTGCGTTTCTGACAACGTGTGTCGTAGATTTGGGATGTGACGAATCACAGGCTGTGCGTCAGTGCCGTGCATAATAAGATGGCGCCATCATCCGTGTCGAGGTTGTGAAGGTACATATTTACTATGGCGCATGCGCGTAAAATTCACATGTGCTCTCCTATACAATCGCAAGAGTCGAATCGTTTTTGGCTGTGCTCGTGGAGTGTGTTGAATTCGAAGCCGTCCAGAGACAGATTGTACCCACCATCTCCAGGGGTTTAAGGTGGTCTAATGCGCCGTAGTCTCGAGGAGCGGGACGCAAACGAGATTTGACTGGGACAGAACTATTCTTTGAGCAATATAGTGGAAGCCAAGCGCAACCTCGCAAAGATTTACAGTGTTTGTGCATTAGAAACGACAGAAAGACGGCAATGATGATGTCGAGGCCGGCAGCAAGTGCAAATAGCAGAGCTATATTTAACGACATTTCAGTGTTCTCGTGCTCTCTATGGTACGCGTTAGAAAGACGAAAGTAGCCCACAAAAGCACACGCGGAACGTGTGCGCCAAGCGTGGAGGAGAGAGCGGGATCGAGAATGGAAGGGAGCCTCGAGTCGTTTGTGGGCGTGGTGTGAACAATCGGCAGGCGTGAACTGCCGACTCGGGGCCCGCTGATGTAACTACGTGGACGCGTGAACGACGAACATGATTGGCAGGGGGTTACGGTCTAAAGACGCGAGGCCGGAGTCAATCGCACGGTTCGATGATGTTCTCCTGCGGCGATGTGGTCAACGGGGACACACCATGCGGAGGCGCGAACGGGGCGTACCGGGCGGGCGAAGGTCCAGCAGAAGAGGGACGTGTACGCGCGCGCGAAGCCGACCTCGGCGTAGACGAACATGTACGTCCACTTGCGCTTGAACGCGGCGAGCGCCGCGGGATCGCAGAGCTGCGGGTGCCGGCTCTGCAGCTCCGCGACGACCGCGCCGGAGAAGTTCGCCTCCAGGCGTCTGTGGGTGCGGTGTGAGCCGTCTCACGCGAACCGCGCAGCGAGCGCACACTCACCGGCCCCACTCCCGGAGAGTGCGCGGGTAGTCTGGTGGGCGCGTGTGAGCAAAACGCATGGAAGCAAACGGTATGATGCTCACGGACGCCATGGTCTTCTAGGTTGTGGAAGATGAACTTCCCGGGCACGGCGCTTTGCACGGCGACAGGGAGCGATGTGGCACTTGGGAGCTGGGAGTTCGGCCAATGGTAGTGGCGCCCAAAATCGTCCGGCCTGTGCAGCGGGCGACGCCGACTCGCGGTAAGCTCTTGGTGACACACATAAACCGAGTTCGAAGACGCACTGGTACTCGGACCACCGATGCTCGGGCTGAGACGTGGCCGTGATGACAATCGTCGCGCGATCAGGCTTGAGTGCCCAGTCTAGGATGCGGAAGAACTGGCCGAGATAGCGCGAGCCCACGGCCTCGATCATCTCGGAGGACACGAAGGCGTCAAACGCGCCGGCGAACTCGGGCGGGAGCTGGCGGTAGTCGCACAGATGGACGCGGACGCGCTCGGCGACCCCGGCCTTGCGCGCTCGCTCTTCGGTCTCAGCCTTCTGCTCGCGAGACAGCGTGACGGTGTCGACGGTGCAGCCGAGGAGCGCCGCCTGAGCCCATTCGTGTCAGAGGTTGCTGCGAGAAGTTGTGCAGAGGAAGCGTACGTACCTGGATGGCCATGGCTCCCCAGCCGGAGCCAAACTCGAGCAGGCGGTCGCCCGGGCGGACGCGAGCCTTGGCGAGGAGCGCGTGGATCTTGCGGAGCTGGGCAGCTTCGAGGTCGCCGGGGCGTGGGCCACCGACGAGATCGCCGCGTGGGCCGCCTTCGGCGTCGCTCCAGATCGCGCACGAGTACATCATCTCGTCGCTGAGGAAGCACTGGGCGGGTGGGGAGGGCGGTGTAAGCAAAGGTCTCCCGCGAGAGGGCAAGGTTTAAAAGCACCTTGAAGAAGCTGTTGGACGTGTCGTAAGCGACTTCCTGGAGGTACCAGTATCCGAGTGAGCGGGCGAAATCAGTGAGCCAAAGAGATGTACGCACCACGTTCCTGCGGGACATGTGCAGGGTCTGACGGATGCCCAGGGCACCGATGGCGATCGCAGAGTACCGCGAACAGAGCGCACTGAAGGTGCTGCTAAGGCCGGTCAGCGTGGCACGATTGTCGAGCCACAGCTACGAAACGGGGGTGAGTGTTCGGAAAGCCGGAAACGCGTTAGCGGCGGGCATACATCGAGGAGGTGCTTCATGCTAGAGACGTCAAAGTCCCCATTGAGGTAGGCCTCGGAGACTAGGGAGGAGGGTGGTCAGAGCCGGAGGCACGGGCGCGACATGATGGGGAACTGACAGCCAATGTCGCTGGACGACATGATACGGGTCCACATCCGATCTTTGCGAACCGTCAGGGTGACGGTGGGGAGTGACGTGTCAGGGTTCCCGAAGGAGTGGCTACCATGATCGTCGTCGACGACGAGGTGGCCGTTGATGATGCCGTCGGCGAAGATGTTGAATATGGCGGCCCGGGCTGGGAGAACGTGTCAGCGGCGAGCAACGTGGAGACAGAAAAGGCGGCACCGTAGCTGTCAACCAAGGAATACAGTTTCTCTGGGAAATGGTTGGCGGAAACGAGGTAGGATCTGAGCGTCGGGGCGTGGAGGCTTGCGACGGTCATGGTGGGGCTGGCCGCTGCTCCGAACAGGTGACTGGGCGGAGAGTTACGAGTTGAGTAGAGAGGGGAAAAGCCCTGTGATCTTTCCTCTTCTCCTCCTGCTGGACATTTTAGAGCCCATCACAGTGCGCGTCGCCAAGGACAGAACGCAGCGGATGGTTCGTGTCCTGGCAGACTTCGGGCTAGGACGCGGATCAGCGCCCGAAGGAAGCGCGCTACGGGCGCTGCTTGGCGGCTCATCAGCTGGTCGGTAAGTAGCAGTTTACGAGCTTCGAAGCGCACCCGCGATGCTCTAACATATATACGATCGCTGGCCGTTAATTGCTTCACATTGCTTATATTCCCGCGCCCTCTTCCACGCCTCCGCACGCGATTGCCTCAGGCTCCCTCGTCCTCCGCTCTCTCTCTTCCCTCTCGCACTGCGAACCAACGAGGTACGGCCACTCGCGCTCCTTCACCGTCCTTACCTGTCTGCGCCACCTGTACCCCGCCTAATCGCCTTCTCTCCCACACGCCGCGTCCCCTCATTCCCGGCCGCGTCCGCTAGACCCCGCCCGCGCTCTCGCGTAGTCTCGCGTCCGCGACTGTAACACGACCTTCTGTTGGACGTCGTCCGCGCTCATTACAGGCTGTGTCAGCATGTACCAGGGCCTACGCAGCGAACCGTCGGTGTTTCCTTTCAAGATGGAACCTCGGTTCCCTGAGGCTCGTGAGGTTATTTCGGGGACGGAGCCTGCGTAATGGCTCCGGGTTGGTGCGAAGTCGTCGGTATGCACGTACTGCTCGTATGGAGCCAACTAATGCCGCAATGCACCGGGTATGGCTTTTCTCCAGAGATGATTCGAGGGTTTTCTGAGTGGGCTTCATCGTCTTCTACTACTGATGTTGTCGGCACAAGCCGGGACTGAAAATCCATCTGAAAGCATACCGTAGATTGGAGAGCTGTCCGCTGTCAGCGTTCGTCTGCGACTTCAGCGCTCGGCAGAGGTGGACGCGTTAGCGCTCGTCAGAACCCCACCGCGACGAGGATCGAGGAGGCATACGACCACCAGCTGCGCGGGTTCAATTGCTGCGTCCTCGGAAGTTCTTGACCGGATATGGATGCTGGGCGCGGCTCACCCGACTTCAAGCCACCCTAAATGCCGCAAGCACGCCATTCGCAGTTAGCCCACCTTCGCCCCGTTTGCTGCGACCAACCCGGAGGGTATGTCACGCGGTCCAAGCGTGTGCTGTGTTCCCAACCAGTAGTCACAGTTTACTGTGCTTGCGTGGATGTCATGTGAGAGTCAGTCGATGTGGATGTTTTCGTCCTGCAAAGAACGGTGTGCCCTCGATATTTGTACGACCACCACCCGACTCTTCGTGCCATTAGTCTAGTAGTCCTGAAGGATCTGAGTGGTCCCTACAGGTTTGGCAGACGTCCGTCCATGCACTACTTAACAGCTTCCGTTCATGGCTGTGTAGGCTTTTCTGATGGACTTGTGTATCACTCAGATACATTCGCTCTCGCGGATAGATCAGCCAAGACAATATATAAATCGGCTAGAGACAGCGGTACCTTATCCCCTCTCCCTCGTACCGCCAGCGCCGGCTCTAAGGCGCATCAGATACGAGCGACCTGTAAGTATTGCAACCCCCGCCCCTGAGCCCCTTCGCGCTCCTATCGCGCCCTTCCTAACTCATTTCCTGCCTCCTCTTGCGCGTAACTCCAATTCAGCCCTCAAGACCCCGCACATGGCCGAGCGCGAACAGCTGCTCATCTCGCCCGACGGCACGCCTATCTGGGCCGGATCCTCGGGGGACCCGTCCAAGCCAGCGATCGTCTTCGTACACGGTCTCTCGTCCACCGCGCGGAGTTGGGACGCGCAGTTCGCAGACCCGGCTTTACTCAGCGCGTTTCATCTCGTGCGGTACGAGATGCGCGGGCATGGACGAAGCGGGAAACCGGTCGACGAGGACGCATACTCGTCCCACAAGATCGCTGCGGACTTCAAGACCGTCTGCGACGCCTTTGGGGTCGTGAGGCCGATCCTGGAGGGCTGGTGAGTTGTTGCACGTCTAGTCTTCGGGATGCCGAAGATGCGTCAGTGATAGAGGGCTCGCGCTGATGGTGGTGGAACCCGTTCCGCAGGAGTCTGGGAGGTAAGTAGAGTATACGCACATCATGACCTAGACACCCACTGACCGCCATCCCCCCACCCGCATCACACGCGCTGTGCGATTCGCAGGTGCTGTCGTAGTAGACGTTGTGACCGCGTACGGCGCGGACTACCTTGCGGGCATCATCTACATCGGCGGCCCGACGGTCGCGCTGCAACACCCGTGCCTGCACCCGAACTTCCTCGCGGTCATCCCGCAAATCATGTCGCCCAACGCGGACGACACGCACCGCGGCGCGGAGCTGTTCGTGGACTCGTGCGCGAAGGCGCCGCTGCCGTACGAGACCAAGCTCGAGTGGATGGGCGCGTGGGTCGCACAGCCGCGGATGAGCCGCCATTGGAGCACCCAGCGCAAGCAGGATCCTGCGGTGTGGGAGGCGAGTGCGCGCGGGATCCCGGTGGTGGTCATTCAGGGGCTGGAGGATGCGCACTGTGCGATCGAGGAGACGATCAGTCTGGTTAGAAAGGTGTACGCGGACGTTGAGGTGCATTTGTTGGAGAATGTTGGGCACTCACCACATGTCGAGACGCCAGAGGTAGCAAACAAACTAATGCTGGAATGGGCGTTGAGGAAGACAATTTCGTAGAGTATAGGGTAGCTCAACTTCTATAGCCCCCTGCTGGTCTTTCTATGCACTCACTCCAAGTTCTGGTGGTCGAGCAGAGGCCGGCATGTGCCGGGACGAACGCGTCGCGGTGCCGTGGGAGGGCGGGACAAACCGCGGGTGATGTGGAAAGTAATCGAGGGAGGTTTGGACGTCCGGGCTGGTAGCGAGTGCATCGGTTGTCGGGAACTCGGGATCTGAACGCGAAGAGATGCATAGCGCAAAGAGTGATGATGGCGGGAGGACGAAGGCGTAGACGCTCAGTGCTCTGCTGGACTGGTTCGGTCAGAATCGGCTGGTACCGATACCATGGCAATCATGCTATCACGTGCACTGCGAGACTGTCGCTCCGACTCGCAAGCCCAGTAGTCTTCTGTCTTTCCTCCTCGTCCTCGTCACTGTGCTCGCCGTCATCCCCGCATCCTTGGAAAGAGGTGTCATTCCATACCGTTGCCTTTTACCTTTCCATCATGGGCAAACTCAACATCGCTCACCACAAATCCTATCACCCTTACCGCCGCGACAACATTGAACGGGTGCGGCGCGATGAGGAAGAAGCGCAGCTCAAGGAAGCTGCGGAAGACGGGCGAATTATGCTCGCAGTACGTCTACTTTGCCTGGCCGTTCGACCTCTGCTGATAGTGATCGCGCAGGATTCAGAGGCACGGATGGAGCTCTTGCGGCAGCGTGCAGGCGTGAAACGGGTTCGTGCTCATGATGGTTCCGACCTCGAAGATGCCCTCCAGAAGCAACGAGACGAACAAGAGCGGGGGTTGGAGAAGGATGGAGTACCAGAGGCGGGCCCGTCGTCGTTGACCAACGCGAAGGGCCACATTAACTTGTTTGAAGACATCGAGCGGGTGAGTCATGTTTCCGTTTTATGCGTCCCTCGTACTCCGCAACATCCTGTCGCCATTTCTGTCACTGATTCCTGCCCATATAGTCAGAGATGACGCTCTCTATACCTGTGCGGTCCACGAAACGGCGTTCAAACGACCCCGACGGCAAAGAAGAGACGGAGAAGGGCTTCCCGCTCGCTCCGTTAGCAAAGGACCTGAATCCTTGGTACTCTGACCGCGGCCACGAGCGGAACAGAGAGCTCGACGGCGACAAGCAGTACGTCTTCCTCCTTGCCTTCCACGTCTGCTCCCCCTCATATGTGTGGCCTCAGACGGCGAGACCTTGCGCGCAAGTCCACCCACGACCCCCTTACCTCCATCAACACCCAACTCGCGTCTCGTCACGACCCACCATCACGCTCTCGATACCCGGCGTCGTCCCGTCCTGCATCTCAAGGTCCGATTCCCCCTGGGCAAGGTGCCAAAGCAGACGTCACCGAACGCCTGACGCGGGAGTCCTCGGAGCGCCAACGCGCTGCAGAGCTCATTCGGCGGAAGAAGCGGGAGGCGGCGGGGAGCGAGACGCCGAGCACCGTGCATGGAGGCATGGGCGGAGGGAACCGAAGGTATGGGGATGTGTTCAACCGGCAGGCGGTGGAGGAGGTGCAGGCGTCGAGGCAGCGCGGGCATGGTGGCGGCTACGGACGAGAGAGGAACGGGCGGGGGCACGGATGGTGAAGAAGCTGAGGGGTGAGTTGCTTGTCGACGACCTTCGGTTACATCTGGTCGCTGTGAGACTCAAGTCCTTTGCAGCGTGGTGTACTGGTGGGTCTCGCTGGGCGATCCACGCCCCCCGCAACGGCCCTCGCGAGGCGACGGTGGACCGCAACTGCGCCGACCTTCCGAACAGCGTACTCCCCCATCGCATCTCAACGACAACTGCTCGGGCTTCGGAGTGCGTCCTCCTCATTCCACAGGTCATTCACGTGTTCATCCCCTCCCCCCCCCCCCGATGTGCATCAGGGAGTGGTGTTCTCCCTTCGGTGCCGTCAAGGAGGAGGCCGAGTGTAAGGCCCTCCGCTCACAACGCATCTGCACTCAACCACGATACACTGTCGACAGCCCCACGTCCCCACGGTCGGCCTCGACGGAGAGAAGACCTCGCCACCACCACAGATGCTCAAGACCCTGCTCCTGCTACGGAACTTCCAAATGCCACTGCGACACAGGGCGGAGTCGAAACACAAACTCAGGGTGCTGCCCTTGCGACAGAGACTCAGGACTGTGCCGCATCAAAAGCCCTGTCCAGGTGACCGAGGTCGAAGTCGAGGACCCTCCCCCTCCGAGCAGATCTTCAGCCCTCGTGATTGCTTGTCGTCGAAGGTCTGCGCGTTCCTCGAACACGCGGAGAAGGTCGGGTACACGTACGCCTGGATCGACACCTGCCACATCGACAAGTCGAGTAGCGCAGAACTTACCGAAGCGACCAACTCGGTGTTCCAATACTACTCCTCTCCGGCATCTGTTACGTCGACCTCAGTGACGTGTCAACGCAGAGCATCAAGTTCACAGGCCTCATCTCCGACGACAGCACTCCGAAGAACAGCTTCCGCGGCAGGAGGTGGCGCAAGTGTAGCCGGACGTTGCAGGAGCTCATCGCGCCGTGCGTCATCATGTTCTACTCGAAGGACTGGACGCCGCTCGGGACCAAGTACGAGCTCGCCGAGGCCCTCGAGCAAACCATGCGCGTTCCCGTCTCCGTGCTCCACTTCGAGAAGCTGTTCGTGGACACGAGCATTGCGGCGTGCATGTCCTGGACGTCGGGACGTCAACCCCCGAAGACCAGGCGTACTCCCTTTTCGGTCTGTGTTTGGTCAACATCCCCACCCTGAGCAGTGAAGGCGAGAACGCGTTCTACTTGCTGCTGGAGGAGATTATGAAGATGCTCCGCGACACTTCGCTCTTCCTGTGGCGAGCAACCCACCCGATCCTCGACAACTGCGCCAACGACTCTCTGGCCCCTCCCACCCAACCGTGCTTCATCTCACCGCCGGCCGCCCATCTTCGCCATGCGGAAGCTCCCCATGCCTCCCGCCGGCGCCACACACAGCGCAGTAGAGGTCGATTCGGTGATCAAAGATATGTATCGTCGCGCGGCCGTCGTACACGCCGGACCAGTAGCTCGGAAGGGCCATCCTCAAGCTGCTGTGCGCGGCAACGACGAGCACAGCGCCGGTTCGCCTCGCCTTCACGGACTTCCTCCAGCTCCAGCAACGGGTGGTGTTCGACAGACTGTGCTGCACCGTCCCCCGCGCGCCGTGGATGGGCGACCCGCTCCAGGTCCACTTCTGGCGCCTATCATATGTCTCGCTGCAGATCACCGTCCCCCCTACCTCGGGCCGCCCACCTTCGCCACTGCCACCGCGGGACGGACGATCCGCCTGCACGCGACCTGTCTCGTGCGCATTTCTGCACGATCCGCTGGCACATGTCCCCGAAGACGTGGGGCGACGCGCGCGCTGGAGGGCCGTATTCGCGGGTCCGCGAGGTCGACCACAACGGCAAGTGGGCGGTCGAGGGGTCGTTCGCGCCGGGCCTGATGAGCCTGCGCGGGGAGGTGCTGCAGATGCGGCGCGCGGGGACTGGATGGTGTGGCCGAGCATCGCGGACGATACAGAGCTGTGTGAGGGGACGGCTTCGTTAAACGGCGCTGCGTGAGTTTCTTGTCTGTTTGTCTTCGGTTTTCGAACGCGTGTAGTTCTCCCCCGCTCTGCACACACATCGTTACCGGAAATTCAGACCTCCTTGCGTAACTGCAACGAACCAAGACAGAAGCATCCCAATCCGCTAGCAACCTGGTCTCGTTCGAAGTGCCTTTCGGGGAAAGCGAGTGTCCGTCTCGTGTACACCGCGCGCGCCTGGCGCGCTTCGTTTCTGCCCCTCACTTGCCGAAGTCTGCTGCTGGAGGCTCCGGAGAAGTGAAACTCTGGTTGGGCACCTGCACGGGGATATCCATGTACAGCATTTACCCAGATTTTGAGCTGGGCACAAGGCGCAGTGCCTCGGTGAGCCGCCAGGCTGTGACGTGTCCAACTTCCCGTCATCACGTAAGCACCGTATATCAATAGGCAGTGCGCGCTGCACGATGGCGGAATCCCCTCTTCTCCCTTCTTCTCCACGAAGAGCTGCGTCGGTGAGGCTTCAAGGGCTCCTCCTGGTGCGATCTTTACTGACCAACGCTCACCGAGCACAGCGTCAAGGTGATGTGGCTCCTCCACACGGCCACGGCGCACCTGCGCTGCTTCAATAGTCCTGAAGAAGTTCCTGGGGGTTACGCCATCCTTTCCCATGTATGGGACTCACCGGATCAAGAGGACACCTTTCAAAGCGTCAATGCTTTGAAGGAACGCTGCCGGGAACCATCACATCATCCCCCACCTTCGAACCCTGTCCGCGCCATAATCCTCAGAGCCCTCACCTCCAAGGTCCGGAACCTCGCACCTGCAACGGTCCCCCGGGATCTCTTATCGGCCAAGATCCGCGACTTCCTGGTTTTCGCCGAGACTGATGGCCACGAGTGGGCATGGGTCGACACCTGCTGCATCGACAAAACGAGCAGTGCCGAGCTGACTGAAGCGATCAACTCCATGTTTCGGTACTACGCGCTCTCGAGCGTCTGCTACGCCTACCTCAACGACGTCGCGGCGGACACCTGGGATCGTCTAGACACCTATAAAAACCGCACGGGCTTCCAGCTGAGCAAGTGGCACTCGCGTGGATGGACACTACAAGAGCTTCTCGCCCCACGCACCGTCGTGTTCTTCACATGCGACTGGACACCCATCGGCACCAAGTACGAGCTTGCGGAGCTGCTTGAGGGCACCACGGGTATCCCCATCGCTGTTCTCCGGTTTGAGCGAGGGATCTCGGAGATGAGCGTGGCAGCGCGCATGTCCTGGGCCTCTCAACGCACGACAACGAGGGTCGAAGACGAGACATACTGTTTGTTTGGGTTGTTCGGGATCAACATGCCGACAGTGTACGGCGAGGGTCGTGGCGCGTTCTACCGCTTCCAGGAAGAGCTCATGAAAAGGACCGCGGATACATCCCTCTTTGCGTGGGGGAGAACTATGTGCATCTTGAAGCTAGGGGAAGTCATCCCGGATCCCCGAGGGCATGATCGACACGCCGAGTCGGCTTCTGACCCGGCGCACCACCTCTTCGCTCCAGCACCCGTGTACTTCAGAGGCTCTGGGAACATCATCTTCGAAGATAGAGGCGTCTCTTCCGTCTCGACACCCCACGAAGCACATGGCGAGTCTTTCGGAGCTTCCGATCCTGGCGCAATTGAAGTCCCGCACTTCGCCGTAACCGCACACGGCGCGCACGCCACCATCCCCATCATCGAGATCACTCCGACATTCGCCGTCGCCGACCTGTTCTGCTCACAAGATCACAGGCCGCTATACCTTATCCTCCACCGTTCCTCGACGAACGCTACCGTACGCGGTTGCGCGCTTTACACCTGTGGACTCCCTGCGTTCAGGCCCTTTAGGCTACCCTGCCGCCTCGCCACCCCGCGCGACCCTCTCTCCTTCCTCTCTCCAACCCCAGAAACCACATGGCGAATGACGGACGTCTACATTTCATCGCGCCCGAGCGCGCAGTCTCTCTACCGAACACCAGAGCTCTGGACACGCGTCACCCACCTCCGCGACAACCTCTCCGCGCCCTTCCACATCCGCCCCCCCGTGCTCGCCGCAGCCGCCGCTACGGCTTGGAACCTCGTCGACGCGACGGACCTCCCTGCCGCCTGGAACGGCGTGCCCCCGCTTGTCCTGGTGTTCGAGCACCGCGCAGTGCACAACCGGCTCTCCCTCGTCCTCGGGCGCTGCGACGGCCGCTCCTCAGCCCTCCCCGCCCCCTGCGCGGGACCAGCCGCGGCGCGCCCGCACTTCGCGTTCGTGCGCTTCCACACGTGGCCGCACCGCGATCCGCTCGCGGGGGTCTTCGCGCACTCCTGCGGCACGGACCACATCGAGGGCTGGGCGGATGGCACGCGCGCGTTCGAGGGCCTGTCGTGGAGGCCGGGCATCTGTCTGAGCACACAGGACGCGTTGCGGGTGCAGATGAAGTTCCGGCGAAGCCCGCTGGGTGCGCGGGGCGAGACGTTGGACCTCGAGTTTGAGGTGGGCTGGGGGGAAGGCCCGCGGCGGGACATCCCGTTCATGCGCGCGCGCATCGCGGGGTCCACATTCTCCCCACGCGGCGTGCGCGCGAGGTAGTCCAGGAATGAGTAGTGCTTGTACGACAGACTTAGATCACAGTGGGCTATTGCCTCTCGACCCGGCGGAACCGAATCTGCAGCGGCCCGTCGCGCACGCTGAGAGGACTTGGGGAGATCGAGGCTTCGAAGGTACCCATCGTCATCTCCAGCAACCGCTTCTTCGGCCATGGACCCTCCATGGATATGTGATCCGTCTCGCACGAGTGCGTCGCCACGAGGTGTTGGCCTAAGCGGAGGGCAAGGAAAGGGATATAAGGAAGACGGGTGTGTGACGTCAGAGCAGGAGAGGAATGATTGGGTGGTGAAACAGTCGATGGGTGAGGTTCGCGACTGAAGATAACGGCTCTCGGATCGTTTTGGCAGAGACCGAGGGTGATCTGGAGAGGGTAGGAGATGAGGCCGGAGAAGAGCCAGAAGTGGAGCAGGAGGTAGTTTGGACGCGACCAAGGCACGCGTGGGATGACGCTCTGGCTCCTGTCGAAGTACACGGCGTCTTTGAGGCTGGAGAAGTCGGCAAAAACGAAGTGGAAGGGCGCGTCGCTGGTTAGGGCCTCACAGAACGTCCTAAGGTCGTCCATCTTCTCCTCGTCAGGATCGACGCCTGCCGCAGGTGACTCGCGGGCGTCGACGCACGTGGCCGTCGTCCTCCATCTGTCCGCGGGGATGGGTTCGTCCATGAAAACGGCGTTGTGAGCCGCTGGCTGGTAGATCGGCGCTCGGGTGATCCTGTCGATCCGGACTTGTCTGAGCACGAGGTAGAGCGGACGGCGGGTGGACTCGTCCCCTTCCTGGACACAGTCGGAGCAGAAGAGGTTTACGAGGAGGAATCGGCGTTCATCGTCGAGGGAAATCGTAGGCGCCGAAAGAATGCCCCCGTCGGAGGTCAAGGTGAACATGGGAGGGACGAGTGCCGAAGTAGTGGAAATAACCTGTGGGCGAAGTGTGAGCAGACGAACAGATGAGCCAAAAACATCGGTCGTACCGTCGACTCGCTGGCCAACACCAATGCGCCTGGCTCGTACTTGATGGTGTGAGTGTTCGTGAACTCCCAGGGGTGGGAGGGAAGGAGGTGGCCATCGACAGCGGGGATCTCGCTCAGACCAGAGAGCAGAGAGCTCAGGTCGTGAAAGTGGGATTTCCCTCGCCACTGCCAGAGGAATATCGAGGCATCGCGAGACGTCTTCATGATCGCCTCTAGAAGCCGCGAAAACGCGTTGTCGCCTTCTCCGTACAGGGTCGGCATGTTGACCCCGAATATCCCGAAGAGGCAGTACGCGATGTCTTCGCGTCTCGTCGTCTCCCGTGTTGAGGCCCAAGACATGCGCGCCGCAATACTGACGTCCGTGATCGAGGTCTGAAACCGAAGGACGGACGAGGGGATACGGGTCGCGCTCTCGAGGATATCCGCGAGTTCGAACTTGGTGCCGATAGGCGTCCATTGACTAGAGAAGAACACGACAACGCGGGAGGCGATCAGCTCCTGAAGTGTCCATCCACGGCTATGCCACCTGCTTAGCTCGAAGTCGGCAATCACGTCCAGAGGGGATACGGCGCTGGAGAGGGCCCGGTGAGAGCGATGCCGTCGGTGTTAACGTCGTCGAGGTAAACGTAGCACGCGCTGGAGAGGGCGTAGTACTGGAACATCGAGTTGATAGCTTCGGAAAGCTCGGCGCTGCTCGTCTTGTCGATGCAGCAGGTGTCGACCCAAGCGTACTCGAAACCGGCTTTCTCGGCGAGCTCCAGGAAGGAGCGGACCTTCGGAGTGAGACAGTCGCGCGGGTTGGCGGTCTCAGGCCTGTCCTGAGCGATGTTGTGGATCGACGTGGATGTGGAGGTGGTTGTGAAGGAGCGGTGTTGACTAAGTGCATCGAGATAGCTCTGCTTTTCCGGTAGGATCATGGACAGCGCTGACACGACTGCATTAGTGATGACTTCGTTCAGCTCCTCTCGTGTTCGTGGGAGGTCGTGGTCTTGAAGCGAGGGAGTTTGATCGAATTTCTTGTTAAGTGCTTGGATCTTTTGGAAAGTATCTTCTTCGGCCGACCAGGTATGTGATAAGATGGCGTAACCCCGGGGAACGTCTTCCGCACGAGGAAATAAGACCAGATTTGCACATCTAGTACCGAGCAGCCACATTGGGGCTATAGCAACTGAGATTTCAGACTTATGTTAGAGACACGTCAGAAAGAAAACTGACCAAGTCAAATGTAGGGAGCGGCGTGTGTTGTGGCAGCGTTTACAGCGCAGGCTGTGGAACGAGATGCTGGTGATGTCTTGAGGCTCTTGTGTCGAGGAACTGGTGGGCTTTGGTGAGGAAAACGTAGCGGGGAAGTATGCGCCCCACTGACGTCGCATGGTGAGCCTCCCCATGAAGAGAGGCGCTGGCCGTGCTAAAACCTCCGAGGTCCCACTTATGGCGCGCACGCGGACCGCCGAGGGATGACAACTTAGGGAGTCATTCATTCCACGTCTTCGCGAGTTGAATATAAGTTACGAGGTCCAGGGGTCGCGCGCACCTGTCTCATTGGTAATCGGGGACAGTCTCGTCGGTTGGCCACGGGAGGCTCAAAATTTCGATAGTCAAAGTCATGAAATGAGGAGGCGATGGTAGACGCCTCAGAGCTTGGAGGGAGGGAAGAGCATCCAGAGAGGAAGAGCCGACTCCAGCTGAGCTGGCGCTCTCCGGGGATCGGATGCGGAGGCCGGGATCGTCCGGGCCCTCGAGTTGAGCGCTTGATCAGCGGCTCGCCGGTTTCGGTCTCAACGCCTCTGAGGCTCTTTGTCTCTCTATGTCTCCGTCACGAGTCAACATGATGTCCATACAGGTTTTCAATTGTCTCGTTCTCGTATTCACTGACAGTCTCCGTAGTGACCACAATGTAGATATGGGCTAAAACGCGTCCATGAGGCTGCAAGCGTACTCTCCTCGGCTCGTTTTTTACCAGACCGGGTACTTCACGCACTTCTGCAGCCACAGCCGTGCGGAAACAAGTCAGAAGGCGCCCCACGATCGGCGTATCACAGCTCGACGTGTTCATACCTCTTTTCTCCCTTCGCCTGCGGGACACGCGTCAGCTCCCCCTTTCGACGCGAGCACGGATCTGTGCACTCACGAGCGTCGCGGAGCACCACGCCTGCGGTGCATCGCTCATCTCGAACTCGATCGTGCCCCCGCGGGCGATGTCCGCGTGCGTCAGGATCGGCTGCGCGAGTTCGCGGCCGTTGACGGACACGCTCTTGATGTACGGCTTGAAGGGCGCGCCGGGCGAGGTGATAACGAGCGGCTTGGGCGCGCCGGGGAGGGCGATCGTGACCTTGTCGAAGAACGGTCTGCACGCGAGGGTGAGCGTGAAGAAGCAGAGAAAAGCACCGGCGCGTACGTTCCAATCACGTATTCGGCGGACACGGGGTCGACGGGGTAGAAGCCCAGCGCGCTGAATATGTACCACGCGCTCATCTGCCCGCAGTCTTCGTTCTACGGCAGGAAATATGAGCCGGTGGCATGCGCAAGGAAGGAGAAGCACGCACGCCAGATAGACCGTTCACGGAGGCGTTGTAATTGTCTTTGGCGATCTCGCGAATGCGCGACTGTGACTTTGACGCCGCGCCGGCAAGCGAATAGAAGTATGGAATATGGTGCGAGGGCTGGAAAACAAAAGTCTAAGACGGCATTTTCAGGGCAGGGATCAAGCGACGGACCTCGTTGGTGTGATCGTTGTGCCCGCCGTCAAAGTGCTGGTCCAAGAACGCGACGAAGCTCGCGTTCCCACCACGTCTCTGAATGAGCGCCGGGACATCGTGCACGACGTCGAACGTGTACGCCCACATGTCGCCCTCGGTCCAGCCCGCGTCCTGGCCCGCCCACGCGCCGCTCGCGTTGCGCGCCTCCATGAAGCCCGTGTCGTTGTTGAAGATCGTGAAAGGCGCAGAGAAAGCCCGGGCGCGGAAGTGGGCCGAGTCCTCGGATTTACCGAGCGCCGCCGCGAGGACGGAGAGTGCGTAGTCGTCGTCTGGTACGGCGGGGTGAGAGGCGAGAAGTAAGAGAGACGAATAGCTTACAGGCGTAGTCAAGCGTGCGAGAGGCGGCTTCGGAGTGTATGTCGGAGGCCACAAAGCCATCGGCCTCGTAGACAGAAGACAGGCCAGCGCGGACTTCGTAGCCGACATTCTGCGATGACGTCATCAGTATTTGGAACTAGCGCGGGAGTGGTAGGCCGACCTCTTCGCGGTCGAAGTAGCTGAACCATAACATCAGTCGACCTTCAGAGGCTGAATCAACAGGGAGACGCACGAAGTATTCCAGTCGTTCTCTGGAGGCACGGTCGCATCTTTGTGGACGGCCGCGTAGGCGGTGTTGATATCGAAGTCAGTGATGCCTTTGATAACGGCCTCAGCAATCAAAGAGTCAGCATGAGTTCCAACCATGATGTTGGTTTCTTGGTAATAAAGCATGAGGGACACTTTGAGAAACGCATGGAACACCGGTACTAACCAACAATGTTCTTCCACATGGGCAACCAGCCTCCCTACACGATTCGTCAGCATCTACATGATACACGAGATCGAAAGCATACCTCGGTGTAGTCCTGGAGCATGCTGGTAACCATTCCCGGGATGCGCTCGGGAGCAAGGAGAATCTGCCACGCCCACTCGGCACGGAAGGTGTCCTGCAAGTGTACTGGTCAGCGAGTATGGAATACTAAGAGAATGCTCACTTACCCAGATCGAGTAACCAGTGTAGGACTCCCCCTCGTGCACCATGTCGTCATATCCAGAGTAGTACTCGCCATCTTCGCTCTGCTCGTACGGGTACTGCAGAGTGCGGAAGATGCCCGTGTAGAACATGACGCTCTCGTCCTCACTGGCACCCTCGATCTGGACGAGGTCGAGCTTTTCCACCCACGCTGCGCGCGTTTTCTCCACCGTCTGCTCAAGTGTCGTCCCGTCCGGGACCTCAGCGTCCAGGTTCTTCCGTGCCTGTTCGACGGAGATGAACGACACCCCCACACGCACGTCCACTACCTTCGTGTTCTCCGCGAAGCGCGCAAACGCGGACAAGAGCGCGCCCGCGCCCTCCGTCGCGCCCTCCGCAACCGAGCCGTTCTGCGCCGTGCCGAAGCTCTCGAACGGCTTGTTGAAGCGCGCGACGAAGTACCCGTTGAACGAGGGTGCGGAGTTGGGACCGATGATGAAGTCCTGCCGTTCCGGGTTGCGACCGCTGATCTCGCGCTTTGCGGGGTCGATGGCGATCGCGCCGAGTGGGTAGGTGACGTTGGTAGGATCGTCGGAGCCCATGACAGATGCGCGCGTCGCCTCGACGAGGACGTAGGGCGCGGCGGTGTTTGTGAATGTGAAGCGGAGGTGGCCGACGCGAGACGCTGGCAGAAGGTGACGTCATTTCAGACACGTGGGCAGGGGGTGAGAGCAGGAGGAGAGCGTACTGGCAGACTGCTCGCCGTGTATGGTCCCGCCCTCGATAGAGTCGAGAAGGACAGAGTAGTACCCCGCGGTCGCAACCTCATTGGCGTGACTGAAGGACATCCCGCGGTCCTCGAAGATGGGTCGTACAGTACCAGCACCGGGGGCGATGATTGCTTGGCCACTCTCGCCCATCCAGATAGCAGGTTGATGTGTCCCCTGGAATCCATGGATGGAGGTGTCCGTGTAGTTGTACGGTGTGACGGAAACATAGTTCTGACGAGTTTGAGCGACCCAGCGGGTCATGGCAAAGGGAGGCGCAGTAGAAGGTATCATGCCTCCAGATCCGTTGGGAGAGTCCCCGCCATTTCCTATGAAGCTTTTTGTATGCTATCAGTGACCGACTCGCGTACACCCTCATGGACTCACGGGTCAACGAAATCGACTGCGGTACTCGCGGGTTTTGAGAATGCTGGTGGGGCGTCACGCCGGTGAAGCTGAGCATTGGTGGTCGCAGCGAGGAGCGCAAAAGCAAGCAAACGAGCCATATCGTCGAGCGGGAACCACTGGTGCCCAAGTCCCAGTACTTGGTGCTTGGTGGTGGTCACCAGACAAGGTCGTGAGCGCTCCGTGCAACTTGAAGTGAACTGCAGACGGCCACGTGGCTGGTCTCACGAATAGACTCTGACGTTAAGTAATAACAGTTGACTCTGATTTAAACTCCGACAATCGCCGATTATTACCCCAGCCGCCGGTCGACTTGTTCTCAGCGAGCCACGCCCTCCCGCATTCATCTCCTGTCCACCACCTTCTCGAACTTGCTCCCAAAGTCTCCCTGTTCCGCCCGACATGTCTCGCTTACGCCGATAATACTCAAATCTCTCATAACGTAACCTCCCTCGTGGTCTAGTCACCTGCCATCGCCATGCCCCATCTTGCAAATTCGCACCGCAGACTCGTCTGAAGACCGCCTGAGAAGCGCGGAGAACCCCCCAAAGGCCGATGTCATCACCTCACCTTTTCATCATGCCCATCGTAAGTTAGCTGTTCTTCCCAGCTTGTTCACCACTGTGACATCCTCTGCTCATTCCAACAGCTCTGCGGCAAATTGTCGGACGAGCGGACTTAGCTTCCACTCTTTCAAGCCCGGTCTTGCTTGCCCCGCTGAGCGCGCCATGATACCCGTCGACGGCCCGCTGCGTCGCGGGCACAAGGTCCGACGATACTCCCCACCATCGTCAACTGACCTACCGTGCCTTGGGCGTGAACGCTTGCGCCCGGGGTATAAGTCGATCAGTCAAACGCGTCGATCCCGCCACCTCCATTATACGGGTCAACGCGATGCGCGGACTTGCCTTCTCGGTGCTCCCCCTACTCTGGACGGCGGTGGTGGACGCGTCAGTGAACACTTTCGGCGTCCGCGACGACCTCCACTTTCCCGTTCACGCTCGCGCGACGAACAATGACGGCTCAAGGCCCATCTACAAGGACCCGAAGGCGGACATTGAGGACAGGGTGAACGATCTTTTGCCGAGGATGACGGTGGAGGAGAAGGTCGCCCAGCTGTAAGTCCCTTTTGCTCTCTATTCTCGCTCCAGACCTGGATATATGCGCATACAGCATACAAGGAGACATGAACGGGTGGATGAACCTCACGGACCCCCTCGACGACACGCTCACTTTCAACCAGACCGGGCTGGTACGTCCCCATTCTCTTTACTCCCTTCCCGCGTCTCATTCGATATCAGGAGGAGATGATGCGCCTCAAAGGCGGCTCGATCTGGGGCGGCTACCTCACACCATGGGACAAGTTTGTCTTTGGAGTAACAGTGGGCCAAAAGTACCTCATGGAGAACACCACCCTCGGCATTCCTGCACTGATACAGTCAGAAGGTACGTTTCTCTCTGTCTATGTGCACAGTGCTTCTTTTCATTGCGCCTCCCACCAGGACTCCACGGCTTCACCAACAATGGTACCATTTGGCCATCCCCGATCGGCTGGGCCGCGTCCTTCAACCCTGAACTGCTCCAAAAAGCAGCTGTGACGATTGCGGACGAAGCTGAGGGCCTGGGCATCTCGCACGTCTTTGCACCCGTGCTTGACCTTTCGCGCGAGCTCCGCTGGGGGCGAGTGGAGGAGAACTTTGGGGAGGATCCGTTCTTGTGAGTGGTCATGTGCACATTCAGCCAGGCGGGAGCTCAAATCCTCTCCAGGACTGGCGAGATGGGCCACGCGTTCGTCACCGGGCTACAGTCTGGGTCGCGACGGAATGTGAGCGACACCGCTATCGCGCGTATGGCGGCCACTTGCAAGCACTTCGCCGCGTTCGGGTCGCCTCAAGGAGGCTTGTGAGTACGCGCATGCCGTCGACGGGCCAGCAACTGATTGAGACGACACAGGAACACTGCGCAAGTGAGCGGCGGCGAGCGCGAACTTCGCTCCACATACCTCAAGCCGTTCAACCGCGCGTGCGTCGAGTCGCTTTCGATCATGACTGCGTACTCGAGCTACGACGGTATCCCGGCCATCGCGAACAAGCGTACGTCTGTGTTGAAGGTTACCGGAAACATAGCTGACGTCATTAATTATAGACCTCCTCACGGATATTGTATGTCAATATAAGCGCAGTATGGCCGCAAAACTGATTAGCAGTGCAGCTTCGTAACGAATGGGGCTACAAGTACTGGGTCACGACCGACGCCGGTTCTGTCGACCTTCTCATCAACCAACACGGGACGTGCGACTCACGCGAGTGCGCCGCCAAGGTCACACTTGAAAACGGCTTGAGCGGCGAGATGGGCGGCGGCACCTACACATTCCTCACTCTCCCGGACCAGATCGCCGCTGGGACAGTGGACATTAAGCTAGTAGATGAGACGGTCAAGGCCATGTTGCGCACCAAGTTCTCGCTTGGGCTGTTCGAAAGTACGCTCACGTTCTCCCCCTTACTTTGCCTCTTGCTCACGCCATACACAGATCCCTACCCGTACGACGACTATCTGTCGACCCTTCGCACCCCCGAGACCCGAGAGCTATTGCACCAAATGGAACAAGAGACGATCGTCCTTCTCGAGAACCACAATAGAGCACTTCCCCTCAGCAAGTCCATCTCGTCGGTCGCGCTCGTCGGTCCGCAAGTGGATCGCGTGTCGTTTGGCGACTATGTGTTCTTCAACGCGTCTCTTAACGGCATCTCCCCGCTCGCCGGTTTCACCCAGCTGCTTGCGAACACCTCCGTTGAGATCAAGTACGCGCAGGGTTGCGAATTGTGGTCGAACGACCCGTCAGGCATCCAGGCTGCGGTCGATGCCGCGAAGAGTGCGGACGCGACAGTTGTGATGGTGGGCACGTGGACTCTGGACCAAACTCTCCTCTGGACACCGGGCACCAATGCAACCACGGGCGAGCACGTCGACGTCTCCGATCTCGGCCTGGTGGGGGCGCAGATGCAGCTCGTCCAGGCGGTCACCGACGCTGCGAAGGGCCCTGTCATCGTCGTCCTCATCAGCGGCAAGCCCGTCGCTGAGCCATGGATCCAAGCACGTGCGTATCTCCCATGACCGACCGCCCGTGTCCCGCTGACCCTCCTCCAGACGCCGATGCCGTCATCCAGCAGTTCTACCCCGGTGAGCTCGGCGGCCTCGCGCTCGCCGAGATCGTCTTTGGGGATGCGAACCCGTCCGGAAAGCTCCCTGTCTCCTTCCCCCGCTCGGTCGGGACGACGCCTGTGTTCTACAACTACCTCAAGGCCGCACGCTTCGTCGACCCGGGTTCTATCGCGGACGACGGCACGCTGCACTTCGGGCACCAGTACGTGCTCGACTCGCCCGTGCCGATCTGGAGCTTCGGGCACGGTCTGAGTTACACGACGTTCAACTACACCGACCTCACCCTTTCGAGCGCGAGGATCTCACCCGGGGAGGACTTCAACGTCACCGTCACCGTGCACAACACCGGCACCGTTGACGGCGCGGAGGTCGTGCAGGTGTACGCCACCGACGTCGTCTCGTCCATTGTGACGCCCAACCAGGAGCTCGTGGGCTTCCAGAAGGTCCCTCTTGCGTGCGTCTCTTCCGTCTGTCCCGCCGCAGTGCAGAGAGCTGACGTGACCGTACTCGCAGCGCGGGCGAGTCGAAGACGGTCACGATCCCCGTGCTCGGGAGCCAGCTCGCGCTGTGGACGCTCGACAACAAGTTCGTCGTCGAGCCGGGCGCGTTTGCGATCAAAGTCGGGACGAGCGACCAGAGGTTCCTCAACGCTACTCTCACGGTTCGGTAGCCGAACGCGGGAGGCCTGTTTGTGTACATTAGTGGGGGGCTACGATATGACGCCGTTTCACCTCAGGGCAGACATGAGCTTTACGTCCAACGTTCCTTCCTGCTCCATATACTGTCTAAACTCCGCGATCCGTGACGTGCCGCGTTTGCGGCCACCTGCCCTCCGATCTCGTGCCGCGGGATGAGTAACTGAGTACGAGGGCCGCATCTGCCAGTCCGCCGTGGACAGTGTGGGGTCGTCGGTGGACATGGCGTAGGTTTTGGCGGGAGCATACATACCAGTCGCCACAGCGAGGGGCAGACCCGAGATTCCGGGTGGAGGAGGAGTCGGTCACGAAGCAGGCGCTGCAGTAGAGGTCGACGAGGGGGAAGTCGTCGAGCGCGAGCGCGGGCGGGGATGAGCTGAGTCGTCTGGTATCGGTATGCTGACGCGGTACATCGAGCTGATGGCTGCTGTGAGCTCGGCGCCGCTCTCCTTGTCGATGCTGCACGCCGCAGCTGTTGACTGCGCTCGAGGAACAAGGGACTTTCGGTGACAGACGATATCGAGGGGAGGAGGCGGGCGTCACGACTCGAGTTCAATGCACGGCGTGTACGCGCATCGCCGCTATAAGTTCGCTTGTCGCGCCCACCGGCCGGCGGTCAGATAAACTCGTCGCAGAAACCGTCGCAAACGCCCGCGACGGGCAAGTATGATACAACATGCGAAGGCGGCCGCATGCGCGTAACGTACACGGCAAGAAATCGAAAGACAAGTGTGCGCGACGAGTCCGCGAACGCGTACGGTGCTCACTGGCGCGACGGATCCTCCCATCCTCCCATCCTCCCATCCTCCCCGGGTATGTCCTCCGGGTATGCACCCTCTACCGCATTCCCGTCCTTCGCGCATCCGCATACCCGCGTCAGACGGAGACGGTGTCGACGCGCGGGCGCGGCGGGCCGGCCCACTCGACCATCATCGGCGAGGAGGGCGCGCGCGCCTTGTGCGCGACGGCGAGGATCGCGATCACGCCGAGGCCGGTGAGCGCGACCCAGCCGAGCCAGGCGAAGGCCATCATCGCGCTGAGCGTGCGGCACTGCGCGAACTGGGCGCAGAAGGAGAGGTCGGGCCAGATAGACTGCGGGTTGGAAGAGAAAGAGAGGGGCGTCAGCGTGCGTTCGAGAACGAGGCGAAGGAGAACGGGAGAACGGGAGAACGGGGGAACGGGGGAACGGGGGAACGGGGGAACGGGGGAACGGGGGAACGGGGGAACGGGGGAACGGGAGGCTAATAGAGTGTCTGACCAGCCCCCCTGGTGTGACGACGGTCTGGTGGGACGGGGACACGGACCTGCGGAGTCCCCGCGTTGCGTCCTGCGGGGCACCGGACTTTCGCCATGACTCCCCACACTGCGGCGGGCTCGCCCGTCGCGCGCCGTATCCTGCCAAGTGAAGAAGTCGCGGTCCATCCTCTCTGCAGCTAGCATCGAGAAGAAGCGATCCGCGCCCAGAGGCGGAACCCAGACACGAACGACTCCCACAACTGCCGTGGCTGCCGAGGGAAGGGGGGAACGCAGAACACGATGAGGGCAACTTACCGTTGACACGACGCATCCGGACAACCAGAACAACCACAGGAGGCCCACTGAACCGAGCTCGAAGACGTTGTTTGACGACTGAGACGAGAATTGAGGGGGGATCCATCGCAGCCTGCGGCGCACGAGTGTGGGTGAGCGCAACGGTTCTCACGGGAGCCACAGGAGACGTACACGAATGGTATCGTGCCTAGGGCGAGTATTGAGGAGACGAGTAGCTCGACCACGATAGGGTCTGCGAAGAGGTCATTGAGAGAAGCCGGGCTCACAAAGCGAACACCAACGCACCGAAGAAGTCGCGGCCTCCATTGAGGGTATCTCCGGGGGGGAGGTGGGTAGTATAGGAGAGACGAACGATGGTGATAATGGTGAGGATCCCAGCGAACACCCACTGCGCGTCCAAATCCGCACTCAGCCCTTCCCTCCAGCCCCTACGCACGAAGAAAAAGGCACTCACGAGGACGATCCAGAGGGGCACGCGGAGAATGACCGGAAGAGGGCTCATCGCGCGGCGGTCTACGCCCAGCGAAGGAGAGAAGGACGTAGAGCAAAGAGCGAAGGGGGAAGCAGAGCCAGCCGGGGCAGTCGGGACCGAGCTCGTGTGGCCGGGGTGGTGTTATATTGCGTGCCTTCCCGTCCCTGAGACGCTGCCCGAGGCCGCGCACCGAGGAGACCGACGCGCCGACGCCGGGGGCTTGGAATTCCTGAAGGCTGACCCTGCGGGGCGCGCGCTGCCGATTGGGCCATCCAAAATTGAGGAGGGCCTCGTCGTCAGCGAGCGAGATCTGTCGTTGGCTTCTGCTCGAGCTCAGGGCGGCGGTCGTCAAGGCGGGCGCCCTTGCGTGGGGGCAGTCGACAATGAAGCGGTCAACATGAACTTGGAGAAGAACAGAAGAAAGGAAGTTGGCTGCGCGATCTGCCAGAGGTGCGGGGATGTGGGTGTGTGTACGAAAGCGCAGGCGGATCCGGAGATGGAAGGAAAGCCAGGATCACGACTGTCCTGAGTCTGTATGACCGGGCCGGCTTTTCCGTGTTCCTCCGAGAATACGACGCGTATGGTCACACCATGTCACATCGTGTCTGTCACTGTCGATTTTGCGGACCAGCATAAGTTCGGCGGGCCCATTTCCCTCCTGAGACGCCTTAGCGCGCGCGGCTATCTACGAGATTAGATAGCGCACCGGCCGAGACTCGCGAGGGAGATTGGAGGTACGAAAGCCCAAGCAGCTTCTGGAGATTGCTCCTCCAGAAGTGCGCTCTTTTATATTCGCTGTCTACCATGTACATGAGTCAACATGAGTCGCTCGCGCGCATACACGCTGCAACGCTAGCTTGCCTGCTTGCGCTCACATGTCGCACAGAGTCAACGGAAATACAAAGAACAAACGCGCGTGAGGCGCGAGGCATCTTCGTACGATACTGGAAGGAGTAACTACGTAGTCAGGGCCTGGGTACGCTCCAGGCACGAAGAGCAACGTGCAGGAGCGCACTGTAGCCAGCAGCGGCCCGGTCGGTACATGAGGCGCTCAAGTGAGCTCTTGAGCGACGCGCGGTAGCCTCGTGGCTGGGCGTCGGGACCGCGCGCCCCGCTTACTAACACCGTGACTGGCGTGATTACCGGAAAAGGGAAATTTCCGTAACATCACCCCCTTCTCTAACATCGTGTCCTCACGATTCAGGCCAGAGTCCATACGCGAAGCGGAACGGTCAACGTTCCCTTCCATCGATCCCATTTGCGCGACCATTGGTCCCACTCGTGATCTAGGGGGTCCGTTAGCTGGACTAAGCGCGCGCGTGGTCCTAGGAGACGGAAGGGTCGAGGAGCGGTGGGATTGTGTTTGTGGTAGTCTTCGATTAGATCCTTGTACTTATCGAATAACTTTCCACGAGGGATCCAAGTGTTCTCGGAGATGGGTTTGTCTTTCCATTTGACAAGGTATTGCACAGTGCCGGATTCGAACTTGGAGTTTACCACGGCTTCGGGTTCCTCGGGCTTGTCAACGCCTTCAGGCGCCATGGTCTCTAAGCGCTCTTGGTTGTCGAACTCGGGGGCAAACGCAGGGGTGAGCAGGTCTTCATTGAACACGGGGTGAATACCACTGAGCGCTTTGGGGAGCTTCAGCTTGTACGCACTTGCACCGACTTTCGCGAGGATTTTGAAGGGACCATAGCGCTTGTGCTCCAACTTTTTGTTTGGACGCACAGTGGTGATGTTGAGCGCTTCTAGCCACACGAGATCTCCTTCTTGGTAGTCTCGTGCGGGATTGCGGTGTCGGTCGTATTTTTCCTTCATGATTTTCTGTGCTGCTTTCAGGCTTTCTGTAGCGGCTTCGGAAATATCATCCATGCGTGTTTTGAACTGTTCGGCTGACTCGCTCTTTGCCGGCTTGTGTGTCTCTACCCCTGTGTACGGATGGAAACCATGCGTCATGTAGAAGGGGGAGAATTTGGTAGCAGAATGTTGCCGGTTGCGATACGCAAAGAGCGCGAGGGGTAGCCAGTCGACCCAGTCATCTTGTCGGTGATTGATGAAGATGCGTAGGTAATTCTTGATCTCCCGGTTCATGCGTTCAGTCTGTCCATCCGTCTGAGGGTGATACGCTGTGCTTGGATTTCCTTGTATCCCAAGCTTCTGGTACAAGCTCTTCGTGAAGTTGGATACAAACTGCGGACCTCGGTCTGACGTGATCTTGCGTGGAAGCCCATGGTGGGACCAGACATGCTTGAGTAGGATGTTTGCGTACCCTTCTGAGTCTAGTGCTTCGAGACATGGGACTGCGATAGTGTCCTTGGATTTCATGTCTACGCACACGAATATGGAGTCAAAGCCGAGACATCTGGGGAGATGTGTGATCAGATCTACTGAGATGTATTCCCAGTTTCGACTTGGGATTTCGTGTGGGTGCAGTGGAGCTGACTTCGCTTGTGTGCGAATCTTCGTTCGTTGACATGTTGTGCAGCCTTTGATGTATTTCGCGACGTCCTTGCGTAGCGTCGGCCACCAGTATGAGCGTTGAACGAGATCTTGAGTCTTGCTCCGGCCCGGGTGGCCAGCGCTAACAGAGTCGTGATGCGCGCCGATGATGCGTCCGCGGAGCGCTTTGTCATCAGGAATGACAAGCTTCCCCCTCCTATAGATCAGGCCGTCCTCGGTCTGAACGTAGTCCTCGTTTACTCCCACTCGACTACGTATATCATTATCCATTTTAGACATTGATTCTGTAACGGATGTGATGATATTCGTAGTTCCATCTATTGTAGACTTGCGGAATAGGTGTGGTTTCAACAGTATTTCGTTCTCGATTTCTTCTTTGTCGGCTGTGTGATCAGGTCGTCGCGACAGTGCGTCTGGCTTGCCCATAGTCTTTCCTGGGTGGTGGCTAAGTTCCAGATCGTATTCTTCGATTGTGAGTAACCATCGGACTTGTCGGGGGGTTAAGCGCTGAGGGTTCCGGAAGTATTCCAAGTTCTTGTGGTCTGTCCATACCTCCACAGGATGTGCCGCTCCGAGCAGGAAGTGTCGCCATTCGTCAAGTGCGTGAATGACTGCGAGCATTTCTCGATCGTAGATCTGGTAGTTCCTCTCCGCGCTGGTGAGGGATCTCGATAAGAATGCTATCGTTCGCCAGTGTCCATCTTGCTTTTGCGATAACTCGGCTCCTAGTGCGTAGTTTGAGGCATCGCACTCAATCTTGAAGGGATCCGAGTCGTTAGGAATAGCGAGGACAGGTGCGCTTGTGATCAGCTTCTTGATAGCTTCGAATGCACTCTGTTCTTCGTTCGTCCATTGCCACTCTACGTCACCTGTCAAGCGGTTCAGTGGTCCAGCTGCTTTGGAGAAATCCTTGATGAAGCGTCTGTAGAAGTTGGCAAAACCTAGGAAGCCTTGAACATGTTTCTTACAGGTGGGTGTTGGCCACTCCGTCACACCGGCAACCTTTGCAGGATCCATCTTGATGATTCCTGGCGCTATAATGTGACCTAGGTATTCGGTTTCTTGTACCTCGAATTCGCACTTCTCCGGTTTACAGGTGAGCTTGTTCTTTCGCAGTATCTTTAGGACTTCGCGCACCACGCGTCGGTGTTCTTGGAGATCCTGCGAGAGTACTAGGATGTCGTCTAGATAAACAATGACCTTTCCCTGTAAGATGAGGTCGCGGAAAATGTCGTTCATCATCATTTGGAAGGTTGAGGGTGAATTCGACAGCCCAAAGAACATGACAGTTGGTTCGAATAACCCTCTGTTGGTGATGAAAGCCGCTTTCTCCTCGTCTCCACCCTTCATGCGGACATTGTTGTATCCCCATCGCACATCAAGCTTTGTATAGTACTTAGCTCCTTTTAGGCGATCGAAGATGTCCGACATGAGGGGCAACGGGTATTTGTTTTTCTTGGTCATTGAGTTCAATTTGCGATAATCTTGTACTGGTCTCAGTTTGCCATCCTTCTTTTTGACGAAGAAGAAGGGAGCGCCCCATGGTGACTTAGACGGTCGGATACGTCCAGTGCGTAGGTTCTCGTCTAAGAACTCATCTAACGCTTTCTGGTGCTCCCGGGGCATGGGATAGACTTTCCCGCAGTAGGGCTTGGCGTCGGGTAGGAGTTCTATGGCGTGATCATACGGACGTCGTTCGGGCAAGGTGTTGAACGTACTGTCTTCAAACACGTCTCGGAAGTCATGGTAGTGTGTAGGTACCACGTCTTCAAAGGTTATGGGTGCGCGATTCTTGCTCTGTTCTATAGCGATATCCATAGCCACTGATGCTCTTCGTGCGTGCATATACGCTGGTACGTCTAGCATGAAGACGCGCTCGCCCTCATCTAGTACGTGTTCACACGTGTGGGGACAGCGATTGAATTCCACAAGTTTCTTTTGCCAGTCTATGACTGGGTTGTGGTGCTGGATCCACTCGTGCCCGAGGAATAGGTCGGCTTTGCCTAGGTCGGTTACTAGTAGATGCATCATCTCGCGGTGGTTTCCGACCGTGATGAATACTTCCACGTAGTGGGTGATACTTCCTCCTATGTTTGGCGTACCGTCCGCATTGTGTACTGGTATGGGTTGTCGTATGCCCGCATGGTTAGACCAGCTCGTCGTACGAGGTCACGATGTATGCAAGAACCGGTGCACCCGGTATCTAGTAGCGCTTGTACCCGTGTTCGTTTGGTGGTTTCGGGGTTCTCAAGTTCTAGAGGGATATCCATCTGACGCTTGGAACCGAGAGCTCTAACCACTCCAAACAGTTTGGGTCCGATCCGGTTGATGCCAAAGGCGTTGGGTGTGTTTGGTTCCGCTGCACTCGGAGTTTTCGTTATTTTTTTGATATTAGGGAGAGAATTAAGCACGGATTCCCGTCCGCCACGCTTCACTGGTGAAGACGCTCTCTCGGTAGATACATAAGGAACAGAGGAGTCTACAGGGTCCGATTGGTCTGGGGTTTCGTATACCGGGAGACAAGCGAAACGGTTCTTGGTGGCTATGTTACATTGAGGGAGAACAGAATTGATTACGAGGGGGGAACGGGGTCGTGCAGCAACTCCGTTCCGAACGAAAAACCCTGCGATAGGAAGTCTTCGGGCTCCTCGGCGACCCAAGCGCGTATGGCGTCGACAAACTCTGAGCGCTCGGCGGTTTCCCACGAACGCAGCGTCTGTGTCGGGCGGTTCGGGATATGCCAGGGTGATCCGCACGTGCCGGCCTGGTCTTTCCGCGCGCCGCACTCAGGCTTGCGGCACTTCTGCGCGTTCAACCTGTCGATATCCATAGGTTGACCGTGTCCTCCGTAGGTGGTGCCGGTGTGATCGCGACGGTCCGATCGCGCGTCATACAGTGGCCGCGAGGGCGCGGGCCGGGGCGGTACCTCGGCTGTGCTAGTCTTCGTGTTCGCGCGTGTGGTGCTGCCCGTTGCATGAGTATCACGACGCATGAGGTTGAAGTCGCGATCCGCATCATCAAGATCAGTGATGCGCGTCTTCCATTCCTGATACGTTGTCGGCTTTTGGTGGGAGCGGAAGATGTCCTTGAGTAGGTCGCCGCGCACTTTGTGTAGTACCATCTCGATTATACTTGTGTCCGTGAGCGTGAGGCCTGACGCGTATACCAACCGCTCAAATTCAGTGAAGAAGTCTTGCGCGGTCATGCTGCCTTGACGTACTAGGGTGAGCTCATGGTAGGCGCGTCGTTTCGCGTTTCGGTCCAAGAACACATCGTCCACCGCGGTCCAGAAAGCTTCGATGTCTGCGAAGGTCCACCGGCCATTGGCGTAATTGGCTGTTCGGAACGCAGCTCTCCATTGTTCCACCGCGCGCGTTCCGCGCATGTAAGAGAGCACGCACCCAACAGTGTCTTCGAGGGTAAGTCCTTCCACAATGATCCTCATCTCATCTCGCCAATTGATGTACTTGGTTCTATCTCCTGCGAACGCTTCTGGGTCTTTGCGCTTGACTTTTGGGGCCGAGACCGCGGCGTTCACGGTGACAGGGGAAACAGTAACTTGTGCAGGTGTGGCGGCATGGTTTGTGAGGAGTGTGAGAAGCTGGAGCACAGAGGCGAACTGTCCCGGGTCGATCGTTGCCATTTCTGGCATTGTTGGTGGTACAACTGGTGGCGGAGTTCCGTCTGCGCCTTGATCAGGTTCGGATGCGGCGTCGCTAGCGTCGGCCTCTTCGGGAGGGGGTGTTGCAGGTGGATCGGCGGTGTTTTCGTCAGGGTCGACGAACGTCTCTTCTTCTTCTTGAGGTTGGGTGATTTCTTCCCAGCGTGCGGACGCGAAGATGAAGCGCTGGACGCCGCTGGTTGTGTCGTCGTATCTGTGCGGGCAAGGATTGCGTTCACAGCGCTGAAGCTGGCGGCTGCTTTCGGGTCTGTGCGCGTCGTAGCTTTCTTCAACGTTGTGCGCGTGGAAGCGCCCTGCACACCGGAGTTGTCGCGACAGATTGAGGGAGCGTTGTTTGCTGGAGTTTGAGCGGTTCGGGCAAGTCGGGGGGCAGGCGGTTGAGCGCTTTTCGCGTGGGAATTGATTTGGGAGGCGAGGTTCTGTCTACACGACTGTCTGAACCTATAGGGCGTGGAAACGCAACTGGCGCTCAAGGGTAGGAAGGAGATGGAGAGTGCGCCGCGTTCGTAGGTATTCCAGGTACTCTCCAACTGGTAGTACGTGTAGAATGAGACCAAACTGTAGCGTGGGGGTGAGGGATTGGAAGTGGAATGCGTTCTGCTGTGGGTCGAGGTTGTCGAAAGTGGCTACAGTACCCAGATCTCCGGTGATGGAATCTTCAGCGAACAACGTGAATTCAACGCGTCCGTTGGGGAACCAATCAAAGCGGTAGAGTACGTGGGTGTCACAGCCGTCGGTGGTGTATCGGTAGGCTGTAGCGGTGCCGGGAGGGGCGTGTGGAGTGTTACACTCCGCTGTAAACCAGTAGGCGTCGTGCCAGCTTACAAGGTAGTCGTTATCCTCGTTGAGCGCGTCTGTCGAAAGCTTGTCGCGGAGGTCTCCGGCCGGGGTGCCGTATTCAAGGGGCTCGTCGGTCCGGATGCAGGTGAGGTTGATGAGATCTTCGTATTGTGCGGGCGCAAAGATGGGGATGCCTTCGCGAAGGTTGTAGTAGTCTTCAAGGCGTCGGAGGCCGAAGCGGAGGTCGGCGTGGTCTCCGGCGATGTCCCAAGACTCGGGGTAGTTGACGTTGATGCGGTGTAACCACGAACGGGTCGCGCGATCGCTTTCTTCGAGTCGTTCGGCGTCCGCGAGCGGGTAGGCAGTGCGGTCGATGTGTAGGAAGTGGTGGAGGTGGAGTTGGTTGAACTCGCGCACGCTAGGTTCGCGTGCGTTGGGAGGCGGAAAGTGTTTGAGGAGGTGAGGGCGGCGGATCTCACGCGGCGGAGACGCGGCGGAGGAGTCGGCGAAGATGTCCTCGGAGAGCGAGGTAAGCGGGAGGATGGAGGATTCACTGTACGCGGACACTGGAGACAGGTCGCGTTAGCGTACAAAGTGTGGGGAGGTTTGGATGGCCGTACTCGTGTGATCGCGCGCTGGATTCCGCGGCGAGGAGGATTTGAGTAGGCGGGGGTTGGGTAGAAGCTGCTTATGAGACGCCTTAGCGCGCGCGGCTATCTACGAGATTAGATAGCGCACCGGCCGAGACTCGCGAGGGAGATTGGAGGTACGAAAGCCCAAGCAGCTTCTGGAGATTGCTCCTCCAGAAGTGCGCTCTTTTATATTCGCTGTCTACCATGTACATGAGTCAACATGAGTCGCTCGCGCGCATACACGCTGCAACGCTAGCTTGCCTGCTTGCGCTCACATGTCGCACAGAGTCAACGGAAATACAAAGAACAAACGCGCGTGAGGCGCGAGGCATCTTCGTACGATACTGGAAGGAGTAACTACGTAGTCAGGGCCTGGGTACGCTCCAGGCACGAAGAGCAACGTGCAGGAGCGCACTGTAGCCAGCAGCGGCCCGGTCGGTACATGAGGCGCTCAAGTGAGCTCTTGAGCGACGCGCGGTAGCCTCGTGGCTGGGCGTCGGGACCGCGCGCCCCGCTTACTAACACCGTGACTGGCGTGATTACCGGAAAAGGGAAATTTCCGTAACACCTCCCCTCTTCCCTTGCTCTTCTGTCATCCACCCATACAGATGAATGCATAACCGCTGTGCGGATAGCGAAACCTACGATTACGCAAGAGCAACGCCGACAGCGCGTCGGGCTTCGGATGTCCCTGCCGCCTGTGCGATGGATTCCTCACTGCTGGTATAAAGGATCCTCCAATACCACTACCGCTTTTATTCAGGCGAACCACAGGATACGCTTGAGCCGTGTGTCTCGTCAGTCGTGAGTGATCCTATATTCGAATTCTGCGCACACTCGCCACTTGCGCACCTCCTGTAGGTCCTTCTGCACCCCTACGCGATTAATCGCGTCGTGCGCACGGTGTACGGTTTCGTCCCCCATCCGTGGGAGAGTCACACACAATATGTGAGCAGGATGCCGCGGTCTGGGAGACGAGCACGCGCACGATCCGGACGGGGCACGTGTAGTGACTGGACCCAGAGCTGGAGAGGAAGAGCGATGGATTGCGAGAAGTTTGGCAGGGCGGTACAGGTTGGAATGACGCAACGCCGAGTTCCATTATCTTGCGACGGCAAAGTGCGACTAAGGGAGAGGTCGCCACAGCGGTACATACACGCTTGTCACCCCAGCAGCACCCGAAACCTAGCATGCAGCGTCTCGATCATCTCGAAATCCCAACGAGCAGAGGCGAATGAAGCTTCAATCGTCCAACTTCCCCGTCCAACGCGTCGGATGTGTGGCTGCCCCTTTGATGTGCTGATATGGTCGGTCTCGCACGAATGCGCGGACCTGTTCCACACCTCGGAGCAGTTGGCGCGCGCGTGCCAGTGGACGACCGCAAAATGTGAGGGTCTGTAATACCCACGGGCAACTTCCACAGGGCACTGTCCGAGGACGATGCGAAGGGCCCCGTGGCCGTGAGGGAACGAGAACAGGAGCACGAGCAGCGTGTCGGCCGCGCGCGCCCACGGCGCCGGCGGGAGCGCGCTGTGGTACAGGTCGAAGGCGAACGGCTGCAGGGCGTGGAAGTCGGCGGCCGCGAGGCGGAACGGCGAGCCGGGGTCGGATGTGCTCGCGCAGAAGGCGGCGAGCTTCGCGAGGCCGTCCATCGGCATCGGCGCGCAGGTGCGGTAGGAGGGCCGGGCGGCGACGCACATGTCCATCATCCGCCAGCGGGCGCTGGGGATCTCCTCGTCGATGTGGACGGAGTGCCACCGCGCGGGCTGGTAGAACGTCGCGAGGGAAGTTTGGGACGGGCGTGCGGACCTCTCGAGCACGAGGTAATGCCGCCTTGAGACGGAAGTTTCCTCGCGCTGACAGTAGGTTGTGCAGAAGATGTCGACGAGCACGAAGAATCCCTCGACGTCGATGTTCAGAGCGGGAGCGGAAAGGCGTAACCCGTCCGGCGTCGTCGTAAATGTAGGGATCTGTAGCCGAGAGATGGTTGCACCAAATAGCACCTGCGAAATTAACGAGTGAGGGGCGATTGGCAGAGTAAGTATACTGATAAATATACCTCTTTTTCGTGGATTGACATACGAGTATCGGCGTCATACTTCAATGTGTTGCACTGAGTGAAATGCGCTGGAGAGGAGGGAAGGATGTGACGGCTAGTGGAACTTTGAGTGGAGAGAGTGGAGAGCAGCGCGTCGAGATCAGTGTAACTCGATGGCCACTGCCAGAGGAACAGAGAGGGGTCCCTTGAAGTCTTCATGATCTCCTCCAGTAGGCGATAGAAGGCGTTCTCGCTGCCTTCTCCGTAGAGCGTCGGCATGTTGACTCCGAAGATCCCGAACAGACAATACGCGGCATCTTCGGGCCGGGTCGTCACCCTCTGCGACGCCCAAGACATGCGAGTCGCGATGCTCATATCCGTGATCGGCGTCTCGAAACGAAGGACGGGTGCAGGGATGTCGGTGGACTCCGCGAGAAGAGTCGAGAGCTCGATCTTGTTCCCCAAAAAGACCCAATCCCGGGAGAAGAAGACGACAAAGGGAGAAGCAAGGAGCTCTTGCAACGTCCAGCCGCGCTCGTGCCACCTGCTCCTCTTGAACGCGTCCCGCAGATCCTGTGGATTTGATGCGTGCGATAGCGGCCCTGAGAGCGGCACGCCGTCCATCACCACGTCGCTGAGGTATACAACGCAGATGCTGGACCGGGCGTAGTAAGTGAACATGGAATTGATGGCCTCGGTGAGCTCTGCGCTGCTCGTTTTGTCGATGCAGCACGTGTCGACCCAGGCGTACTTGTAACCAGCCTTCTCGGCACGTTCGAGGAACTTGCTGACCTTGTGTGAGAGGCGATCGCGAGGGTTGAACCATGGTGGAGCGGTTGGATTGTGTGGGGGCTCCTCGCCGCTTGACGAGAAGTGCACGGATAACAGAGGCAGGGGAAGGGAATTATCGGTGTCTCCAGAGCTATCGGCATGATGGGACGCTCCCAATGGAGGGTCTGCGGGTTCGGCGTCACGTTGGAGACGGCCCGTTGGCTGTGCATGGAAGCCGTCATCGTCTGCAGTGTCCTTCACCGAACGAGAACGCGACGCTCGAGCGGCGGCTCGTGGGCGACGAGACCATGACTTGACCTGAGCAGTCGCGGCAGAGAACCACGTGCGGCGCGTGTTAATCTTGTGCTCGGGGAAGCAATCGTCACTTTCTAGGCTATCCGGGAGGGACGTTGACGAGTGATCGACGTTTTCCGATAACTGATATCGCGACTCCCTGCGAGCGGAAGACAACGACACATGCGATCGACAGTTGTGGATATGGTCGCTCTTAAACAGAGAACGCGTGAGATTAAACGTGGAAGAAGTCACCAGTGTTTGCGACATACTGAAATGCTCGAATCGATGTCGCGGTGCGCTGAAGTCCTTGAGTCGATGGTCTGTGACACATAGTTGTGGAGCTCTTTGCGAGTCAGCGATAGTCGTTCGAGGGGAGACGACGCCTGATTGGCCTCTTTATTCAATAGCTGAACGTTTTGAAAGGTATCTTCGTCGTCTTGCCAGGTGTGAGAAAGGATCGCGAAGCCTCCCGGGACGTCCTCGGTACGGGGAAAGAACACGAGGTTGGCGCGAGCGGTACCAAGCAGCCACATGTCCTGACAAAGGGTCAGCAGTTCAATCGGGATACAGAAGACAACTGGCGACGCGTATACTCACCGACGGGCGGCGCACGGAAGACACCCTTGTGAGCAAAAGGCCACGCGGGGTACTTATCGCCAGCTGGCCCACGCGCTCATCAGCATCGAAGCCAGGGCATGTTTTCGCACCGCGCCAGCAATATGTGTACCTGTATCCCACCTGGAGCGTGTTATTTCCGACTGCATCGGCGCAATCTTGTGTTTTCTCCGAGGTCTTTCAGTCTTCAGTGCCTATGTCGGCGCAACATCTAGACGCGTACCATACCAATACAGACTGCACATGGATTCGAGATGGTATTAGCACCTGCAAATCCACGGGTACAGCCACTTGAATGCGACCTGTGAACGGATCATGGGTATCCACCTATAACTGTAAGCAGAGGAAATCTGAGGAACGCACCACAGGCGATGAAGATAACAAAGGGCGGATGAAATTGGGAAGAAGGCGACTACTAGAAGGCTCCCGAGTCCCAGTGATGTATCCGTGAGAAATTCCACGTGTACATGCTAGCATATCCTTCGAAGCGCCCAACTTCGAGACCTCCTCCTCCACTAGAATACGTGTACTCGCACCGAAGCTTTTCTTTCTTTGCGCCTTTGTCTTCCACGGAGCACTGGTACACACACATTGTTTGAACCATAAACCTCACACAGAGATCAAGTGATGATGGCTTCGACAAGTGAGCTTCGCAAACCTTGTACACCGATCCACCGACACCCTGGCTCGGCACCATAAGGCCTTTATCTAGCTTCCGATCCCTTTTTATTTCGCGCATATACAAACGGACATGTTAAGAAGACGCCCTAGCACCGAACCTCTCGCTGTTGGTAACAGCATACGGAGTGTCCTCAACGCATTGACAGTCGTGCCAGCTCCCATCGCGCAGCCTTCTCTTCCGCCAGTTCTTCGGAAACGTGATACAGCCCGCGTTGCACTTGAAGCCTGTCCTGTGCCGTCGACAAATACAAGAATGCCTTGGAGAGGCATTGGATAGGAGCGATCAGACGAGGGCCCCTTCGTTCAGTGCCTGAACTCGCTGGAGTGTCCTCATTTCCCTCCGTGGCCATCGACTTCCGCGCGTGCGATAAGATTGCGTATCCACCCGGAACGTCTTTCGGACGGGGGAAGAATGTGATCACTGCTCGCGCAGTGCCAAGCAGCCACATCTCACTGTTGAATCGAGGCTCAGTTCGCCTACGATGCGCAAGTTGCGCGCCAGCTCCTGACGAGACCGAGCCAAAATGCGATTGTTTAGTCCCGTGGAGGCAACAAATGACGCCTGCTTCTGGAAAACACCGATTCAGCACTCTGCAAAAGTTCGAGAGCCGAAATGAGAGTGAATTGCAGGGTCGGATGGCGGAGCAAAAGGCGGACGCCGGGAACAAATTCGTCGCTCGCGCTTGCCCGGGATGGTGAAGCGCGCGGGTCTTGAATGGGCGTCGGAGATTTACTTCGCAATTCATCCGAGGGCGCTCTCGGCGCGATGGGAAACGGAGGGTATTCAAGTACTGCATCTCGACTGCATGGCGACTCGGGTCCAAGTACTGTATACTCGGAAGCCGAGCATACGGCTGCGGCACGCGGGTGAATCTACGGGACATGCGTAAGAGAAACACAGCGTAAGCACTGCCCAACACAGCGAGACGACGGGCGTCCAGAAGGACGCAACCGGCGTTCCTCGCTCGCCGCGCCTGGTAGACCGGCGTCCGAGAAGAGGGACCTCCGTTAATACCGCAGTCGGCGGTATTCCTGCTAACGACGCCCCGTGCGAGGAGAAGGGATGGAGCGGGTCACATCGGAGCACGTGTATGCGTCTTGCGCTGCGCACTGGTTCTGTGATGGTGTGGTGAGTAAACAGTGGACGCGCGGGCGGCAGGAGCAGGGTCGAGCGCGGAGACGTCGCAATAAGAGTGGTAGCCGACCGTCGTGGCTTGTATGGCCATTTGTAGTGAGGTAGACCGCACTCGCGGCAGCGCGCGCGAGCTAAAAGAAGAAGATGGTAGTAGGGCGCTGCGACGCTGGCTTGAGGGAAAAAGCAGAGCTGCAGGGTGAAACGGTCACTGAACGGAGACGCTGCAGTATGCATCGACCGTATCGGCGAGGCGGTTAGCACCGCCGCGCTGAACCACGAGGCATGGGATGTACCCCTCCGGCTGGGTGCCTTAGACAAGAGCAGTCAGCTTGCAAGTGCGGCGTTAACTTCAAGGCCCCACTCACCTGAATCCACGCGCACCTCCCCGCCGCGGCGCCCGTCCTGTCGTCCGCATCCGCAGAGCGACGTTTATAAATCACCGCAGGTCGGAAGGCATCCAGAAAGACGCGAGCGAAGACGTCGGAACAGCGCGGAGCGGAGCGCGCACAGGCGCCTTGCACGGCCCAAGGTTCTGTGATTCGATGCGGTCAGGGTAGAGCGGACGTGCGAGCGGTACGTACCGAGCCAAGCGCGCGGACGTTCAAGGGAGCCGAAGTTCGAGGCGTGGACGGCCGCCAAAGTTAGCATGACCATTGGGGGTAAGGTAGATCGTACCCGCCGCAGCGTCCGAGTGGCTTCAGTACCGGGCGAGACTAAGGAGTGCAGCCGCGACTGAACGTTGAACGTTGGGACTGCAGGCATCTATGAGTCGGCCGAGTCAGCGCTGCGACGCTGCGGCAGGCGACAGCGGCCTCTGCAAGACATCGCAGGCAGCGTGTTCTTGAAAATCGAGTCGGCTTGCAAGCGCAGCTTCCTCGATGATCCCACCGACCCAGGCCCGCCGCCTCCCTCGCCGCCGCTGCGACCCGTCCAGCCAACCGAGGATGGAAAAGCGCGCTCGCGGTGCACGACGAGGGGCGTGCGCGCGGCGCGGCCGCAATCACGTCACCGATGGACGATCGATAACGTCGAGGGGGCAGGTGACCTGCGGCGGAGGGCCTCGCGCCGTTCACGAGCCGCGGCCCCGGTGGGAAAGGTGGGAAGGGGCGCGCGGAAGGGAGCGGAGAGCAGGCGGTCCGTGGGGGGCGAGCCAAGGGGTGTGAGTGTGAGCTGCAGCTGGTGCGGGGGAAGGGAAAGGAAGCGCCGCGCGCGTCGGGTGGCCTCGAGGCGGGGACGTGGGGCGGGTGCAGAGTGGCAGGACCGTCTTGGGTGCATTTGGCGCGACCTCGGGAGTTGAACGTTTGAACGTTGGATGACGAGGAGGAGAGCGTTGACCTCAGAATTTAGCATGGCCGGAAGACGGTGCAGACATCTGAGGAGCGTGGTCGAGCGACGGGTGTGGGCTATCGCGGGAGCGATGCAATAACAAATACGGAGTGAGCGAGGCGTAGGGCGGCGACTGGGAGAGTGGTGATTAGTGAGCTGAGTGTCGGCAGAACGTCATGGAGGCAGCAGGCCAGACTGTATCGGGCAGTCGAGTGAGGTAATGGTCCTTTGGTGCGCTACAGCGCGAGATGCAGCCCGAAGCGGCGTAGCGGGAGCCTGGAGGACATTCGGGACGCCGCCGAGCCGGCACTGCTTCAGGGTGTGCTCGCAGCTGTATAGAGCGCGCGGACGACCGCAGGAGTGGTCATGGGCGGCGAGGGAGGGTTATGCGGGACGAACGACACCGAGAGAAGACCGCAGTGCGCGCCCCCGTCAGGGTACATGTGTCACGTGCATGTGACGCAACAGAAACGAGACGCGAGAGGTTTGAAGGCCTAGGTGTCGGTCTGCGGTCGCAGTACGCCAAGGGGGAAGGCTTTGACTGCTCCTCCTTCGCGGGGCAAACCCAGTGTGGCGTTCGAAGTCGAGGGCTAGCACAGAGGATGCGCGCGCCGAGCAGATGCCGGCCTGCGCGCGCGGAGGACGCCGCGCCGTCCCCACGTTGCACGCGCTTTCCGCGGCGGTGCGACGCGGATCGTCCGCACTGCGTATGGACTCCGCGCCGCACGAGGCCGCAAGAAGCGGCGGGGCGGGGGGTGGAAGCGTGACGCCCCGGCAGGTTCCCGCCCGGCACCCTGTTCCCCGCGGTCACGGGTTCGGTGATTCCCCGAGGGATGCGGGCTGCGCGAGCGCGCGGGGATGGGAGTGGCTGGCTGGCGGAATGAGGGCGGGCCCGGATGGTGGCTCGTCGACCGAATGCGTGCGCGCAGGGCGCGATGGTCCGGCGCAGGCGCAGCGTTACGTACGCGCGCGCGCCGCCGGAGAGCCGCCTCGCGCGCGGGCGCGGCAGACCGAGTGGAGGTTGGGTGCTGATTGCGCTGTGCGGTGTGTCCGAGGCGGCAAGTCGCGGACTGGGTACGTAGGCACGAGGCGGAGAGCGCGAGTCGCGACGCGGCCGGCTGACAGAACCTTGAAGCTTCAGACGCAGCAGCGCCGTGTGTACCGGGCGCGTTAGAATGCCGGAGTCGAGTCGAGTCGGGGCCGGCGGTGGTGGTGGCCGGGGCGGGTGAGGCGTCGCGGGCTGAACACTGACGGTGGCGACGGGCGAGATGGGAAGCCCGGTGGGCGGCGGCGCGCGACGACGGGCGGTGGGAGCATGTGGTCACCGACAGCGAGGACTGACGTGGGACGCGGGGCGTGGACGGTCAACGGCGGGTGCAGCGCGATGGTGGGACGCGCGCACGGCGTGCCCGGGGCGCCCTGGACAGGCGCTCAGGGACATCGAGAGCGCGACACCGCCCGCGTGGGGTTAATGAGCAGTGCGGGGAGGCAAGCTGCAGCCAGTTCATCAGCGTTGTGTTAAATGAACGTCGTGATCGATGTACCTTGCAGGGCGAACCTGGAATTGAGCGTGGGCGCGCGAGGGTCCGAATGATGCGCGCCGTTCGATGCGAGCAGAGGCGCAGCTCCGGAGTGCTGTGTTCAATACTGTGTTGCCCGGATCAGAGGCTTGCAGGCTCGACAGAGATCGCGATACAGACGATAGCTTGGTAAAGACGTTGAGGAGATGACGATGTGGACATTGAATCCCTGCGCAGTGCCCGCACTGTCGCCGACGTAACATGCTGTCCAGGCGCCCTCCGTGGTGATGATAGATAGGCCATATGTCGAGGCTAGCCATGAGCTCGGGGTGTCTCACGCGGACCCACGGCCGTGCGTCAGGACACCGCTCTTGGTGGCCGAACTGATGACGGGCTGGACGACCGAGAGCAGTGCTCATGGCGGGGACGAGCGGGCTACGCCGGAGTCTTGAGCAGCGAACTGCGCCTGGGGGTTTTGGTACCGCACCGCATCCTCGAGGCAGACCCCATGACAGCCCTGGGCAAGAAGTGGCTGATGGGCGACGAACAAAAGTCGGTCTGAGCGGACTTTATTGTGGTCTCCGCCCAGGCCGCATATGGCCGTCTTACCGGGAGCAGTGCGAGCTTCGTAATCGTCTGTGGGCACATGCGTGCGGGATGGTGCGGTGTCGAGAGCAAACGAAGGCTGGGTATATGCGCCTCATTGCACAGCCTGGTCGTTCCGAACTTCGGTCCCGACTTGTGCGGGAGGCCAGGAACGGATGCCATCTGGATGGAACAGGATCGATATTTTATGAGCATGCTTCGCACCACGAGGGCGAGGACAGACAAAGACTTGCCGCATGCAATCATTGGCACGGTTCAGCCGCGGCGTCGTTGCAAACACGAGGCGGCGCTTGATGCCCCGACCAACGTGTCATGAGTGCGACACTTCGGAGGATATAGACACCGAAGAGTATGGTGACGGCTACACACCGGGGTGCATGGCACAGATAGCGATCTGACCGATAAACCATCGGATGGAGGTACGCGCGAGAGTATTCGGATTCGTCTGCGGGTGGCCTAAGCAGCACAATTGAGATCGATGGGTGGTAACGACACACGATTTGCTGGGGACGGTGCGTCGCACGTAGACGCGACAGAAACGCGTATACAATACGTCGTGAAGTTCGTAATGGGGCGCCGTGGGGTCCTGATGTACCGCCGCCGCCGCCGAGAGAAGACGACGACGTCCCTGCGAGCCAAAAGCAGGATCGTGAGAGCGCGTTCTTTTCAGGGACGCACCCGAGCCACCCGCACCACGTACGTCTATCTCGACGACCCCGTTCTCGGATCGCGTATGCGGGGACGTCCTGGCGGTGTGAGCGGTCGCAGCGCGGGGCTCGAGCCTTCTCCGCGAGCGTAACCGACGCATGCGACCGCAGGCCCTGGGAAGGCGAGAAGACGGAGACTCCCGCGCATTGGGGGACTCGACGCTCGAGTCCGACTGCGTCCGCGGCGGCGGTGGCGGGTCGCACACGGATGTACAGCTAGCCGCAGAGCGAATGCGGGATGAGCCGAGTCTTGAGGCCTTGAGGCACCGGGCGTCGGAAGCCGCGCGGCCCCGCAGAGCCGCAGACAAGGGCGGCCTTGTGCGGGCGCGCTCGGGCGTTCGAGAAGACGGCGGGGCAGACGACGGTGACGGCGCTGTGTGGACGCGCGCGAGGACGCGATGGCCCGCGATGGATCAGATGGATGGGCCCGTTGCAGCCGACGTATGGGACCGTCCTTCTTGTGCGTTCTTGTGTACATTATAGGCGAGCGCCGGGGCGATGACGCGGGGGGCACCGCGCACATAGTCTGCGAACGCGGGTGGGGTTAGCCTCGTCACTTGCAAGCGCAGCGTTATACTTACCGCTCACGAGCGACACCGCGCGCGCGCCGCTCATCCCGAGCCCGTCCCTGTCGGTGGCGGGGTGAACGAGAGAGCACCAACAAGACCCGGAATCCGTCGACCCGGCCGCGTGGGAGCCGCCGGGAATCGGTCGGAATCGACCGCGGCGGGCCGGGCGGGGAGATGGCGATGCAGCGCGCGGGATTGACCCCGACAGCGGCGACCGCATCTGGAAATAACGTAACGACGGTTGAGTTCGCAGTGACCAAGCCCCAAGCCCGGGCGGACGTCGTCGTGTGCGCGCGCGCCCCGCTCCGCGGCCTCGCCTCGGAGCGCGCCGTCGGCCATGGGTGCCTGCTGCAGCGCTCCCGCGCGCGACCGGCCACGTCGGATTGAGAAGCAAGCCCGCCCGACCGCCGTGCGTGGACGGGCGGCGGGCGCGGCAGACGCGGCAGGCCACGGACTCCGAGACTCGAGTAGATATCTGGCTGCGCAGATTGACGCACTCGGGCCCGCAGAACGCCTTGGCGCGTACTTACATCTATGGCGCGCTCGGGCGACGTCTTCGTCTGGCGGCGGGAGCGCGGCGGCGCACAAGGCTCGACACGGAATAGGGAGGCACGGCGCTGCGCGTGCCTCGCCGGCGCCGCGTTGCGATGTGCGCGCGTGGCGCACGGACTTGCGCCGCCTCCTCCCCCGGAGCGGGGCGACGGCATCGGCGTCGCGCTTGGGGCTTTGGCGGCAGCGGTGGGCGCACGTACGCACATCACCTCGAGAATCGATTTGCTGTGGTGAGATCGTCTGTCGTGGGGTGAGAGGAACGGTGGAGGCCGCGGAGGCATCCTGACCGAGAGTTCAAGGCCACATCCGCCCTGGGGGGGTGCACCCTCGGTGGGTGCGCGCACGCAGCGGCCGTCGAGATGCACACACAACGCAACGGCGGAGGAAAGCGAAGGGGGGGACGGGGGGATCTAGAACGCGCGACGGAACGCGACCGAGACGGTCGCCCTGGCGGGGAAAGCGGTGCGGAGGCAGACGGCCACGGAGGCGGAGGCGGAAGCAAATTAATCGCACACCTCCGCCCGCCCCGCCCCGCCTCGCACGCGCGCGCTCGCCGCCGCCCAAGTAAAGTACGCACTCCGCCCGCGCGGACGCCTGTCACCGGGCCCGAGGATCAGACTCGCACCTCCCGAGTCCCGAGTCTCCATGTCGCCCGTCGCCTCTGAGCCCCGCACACCCCGACGCCATCTTCTCCGCGTGGTGATTGTCGGCGTCGGGACGGCCAGCGGGTTGTTGCCGCGTCAGCGTCCCGCCCCGCGTTCCGAGCCGGGCAGGTGCGAGCACGCGAGCCGAGGCGGGAACAAGAACAAGGACAAGACAAGGCGCGGCATCGCGCGTCGCGTCGCGTCGCGCTCGACGCCGGCGGCGGGGCACGCGCCACCTCGGCTTCGCGCGCGCACGCCGCCTGTGCCGGGGCAGCTGCTCCGGCGGGCGCGGCGCTGCGCAACAAGGAGCGGGGTGTGTCCCGAGCCCGCCCGCCCGCCCGCTCCTGTCGTCCTCGGGCCTCGAGGCCCCGCGCGCTCGGCGGGGAGTGGCCAGGCAACGCTTCGTACCCGGTACCTACCCCCTCGAGCGCGGTCAGCAACCACCTCGGCTGCAGATCGCATCGGCGCCCGCGTCGTCGTCGTCGTGCTTCGAAGTTCGACGAACCGGACCCCCGAGCTCCCCTTCCCCGTGCACGACGACGGGCTCAGGCGCTCGGTGGCGGCGGGCAAGCGGGCGAGTGAGCGGGCGGGCGGTGTCGTGACAGGCGTGCACACGCTCAGGGGCGCGCGCTGCGGCGGGGAAGGTTGAGGGGGCCGCCGGGGCGGCGGGCGGCGGGCGGGGCGGTCTCGAGGCGGCCGACGGTGCGAGCTCAGAACTGGGGCGGCCACGGCCACGGCCGCGGCGCCCGCCGCTTCCATCCGAGGCTCACGTGGGCGCGCGGCGGGAGGGCGTGAGGAGAGGAGAGGGCGGGCCGGGGGAGGCCGTGGGGGGGACGACGGGGCGGCGGGCGGCGGCGGGGCTCGGGAGATCGTTCTCGAGCGCACGCGCGGGGATCTGTCAGGCGGCCATGGGCCCATGGGGCCTCCCGCGGCGGGCGCACCGCGCACATCATCGGGAATAGAAACGCCGCCCCCCGCGCCCCCAACGCCCGCGCCGCGCCTTCGTCGGGGCCCGGACCCCGGGAACCGCGTGTGGGCGCTCGCAGATCGGCGTGCTGCAGGCGCGGTGGGCCAGCCACCGTGGGGGGAGCTTCGCGCGCGTGCGCTGGGGCCTTTTCGGGCGTGGGGGTGCGCTGCAGGGCGGGAAAGAGACGAGGAGGCGCAGCCGGTCTGTGAATGAATCGGGCTCCGAGTGGGTGCGGCCCTCGGGTTCGGACTGGGAGTCTCGAGTCTGGATTCTGGACGCGAGAGCGGGTGCGGGCGCGCGCGAGCTGTCGACTGCAGCGCGTCACCGCTCGGCGTAATGGGCACGCACACCCCCGGTGGCCCAGGCCGAGGCCCACCAGCACCGCGACTCCGAGCCCTCGCGCCCCGATCCCGGACGATCCGAGCGGCGGCGAGCATCCGCGGCACAGCGCGCGAGCGGGGCGACGTGCGCGTGTGTCCCGTCCGCGCGCGCTCGGCGCTCGTGGCCACTGCCCGAGCGGGGCGAATCGCGATTGTCCGGGCGCGCAGCGCTGGGGCCCGAACGGCGAACGGTGCGAGCGTGGCCCGGGGCCAGGCGTGCTTGTGCGCGAGCCTCCGCGCGCGCGCTGGGGCCCGGGCGCGTCGAATGGTGAGAATGGCCGACAAACAGCCGCCGCCGCCGCCGTGATGCCGCGTGAGCGGGGCGTCGTGCCTGGGGTGCGCGCAGGCCCCGATGTGGGCCGCTGGGCGACGCGGGTGCCGGCGTTCCTGGCGCGATGGGGACGCGCTGCCGCTCCGGGCGGCGGGGCGAGAAGAAGGAGGAAGAAGGGAGCGGGGCGAGAGGGGCGTGGGGCTGCAGCGGGCGGCGCGCGCGCGCGCGACGGGCATGTGAGCGGGCCGAGGCGCTGCGGCTGCTGCGACGGCGGGCGGAGTCCATGAGGCGTGGGGGAGGCGCGAGGCGGCTGGCCGGCGACGATCTGCGCGCGGAGCGGTGGGCGCAGGTGGGTGGGCCCTGAGCTTACGCGGTTGGAGGGCTTTGTGAGGGGCTAGGCTGCCGCGCGCGACTGGGAGGAGGGCTGAGAGGGGCGAGCGCGCAGGGAGCGTCGGACTGAATGGGCGATGGCGATCTGGGTCGCGCCCGCTGACGGAGCAGGAGAGCAGCAGCACGGGCGACAGGGCAGGCAGACGTCGAGGCGAGGCAAGGCATGGCAGAGGGTGTCGAGTCGGAGCCCGGCATGCGTCGGAGAGCGGGCGGGCAGAAGCCTGGAGACGGAGGTCGCGCGCGGGCTCAGTCGCAGCAGGAGCGCGGGCAGGTGACGTGAGTGCCGGGCGGAGGTGGACGGAGCGGATGGACGACGGGCGCACGGATCTCGATCGGGCGGGTCGGCTCGCGCGCGCGGGAGGCTGGCCCGGGCGGGTCGGACAGAGGTGAGGCGGCGGTGCGGGCGAGGAGGGGACGGTGCTGTGGCCGCATGGATCAGACGGCGGGGAAGATTCCAGGGTAGGATGGGGACGAGCTCGAGCAGGAGCACAAGGCGGCCGAAGGGCTCGCAAGGGAGGAGAGCAGAAGGTGGCCGAGGAGAGGAGGAGACCGAGGCAACGCGGCTGGCAGCGACGTCGTGGGTGCGCGTGCGGGAGGAGCCGTTGACTTGGGCCGGCGCAGCCACGGGCGCGGGCGACGGGGCCCTGCGCGACGGGAGCCGCGCAGCTGGTCAGAGGGTCCCCTGCGCCGTGGCCAGTCGGTCGCTGGGCGGGGATGGGGGTGCAGGCGCGGTGGCGAGGGCGGATGCGCGCCGGGCGCGACGCGGGCTGCCCTTCGACTTCTGGCTGAGAATGAGGATCCTGGCCGTCGCCGCGTGTGTCCAGACGCCGTCCCCGGGGCGATGCCGTCGACCGCTCACCGCCACGCGCCCGTCCGCGCTGCTCGCGGCGCGGTGGGCGTGCGATGGCCGCCGATGGCCCGATCCTGCTTGTGCGAGCGCGGGCGAGGGCGGTGGGGCGGCGGAGGTGCGGGCGTGGGTGCGGTCGTGGCCAGCGGGCAGGTGAGCGCGCAGAACAAGGCCCAAGACAGGCCGTGGCGGGGGAGGCGGGCGCGGTGGCCGGGGGCCAAGGGCGCGGGGAGGAGGGCGCGCCCGATTGGGCAAGGGCGACGAATTGGAGGGCCGAAAATGAAAACCGGCCGAAAGCGGAAGGAGGGAGGGCATGATGGCAAGCGTGGCGCAGGCGATATCAGGCTCTCCTCCGTCCTCAAATATGTCCCCGCCCCGCCCCCCGCCCTCCCTTCCACTCCCCCGCTCGCCGCCACCCCACGCCCTCCCTCCGCGCCCACCCCACCCCCGCGCCTGACGGCCCATGTCCGCCTCGCCCCAGCCCGCCCCGACACCCGCCCTCGCAGACCCGTCGGGCTCCCCCATGCCCCCATCCCAACTCGCGGACATGCTCTCCAAAGCCTTCCGCGAAACAGAGGCCCTCAAGTCCGAGCTCATGACGATGACACGACGCGCAGAGAAAGCAGAACGCCTCCTCGCCGCCTTCCAAACCTCCGCCCAAACACCCCCCGCGTCCCCGCCCGCACAAGGCGCGCCCCAACCCCAGATCTCGGACGCAGCCCGCAAAGCCATCATGGAGTGCGAGCATCGCGCAGAGTGCGCCGAGCGCGCCCGCGACGAGGCCGACGCCCGCCTTCAGATGATCCGCGAAGCTTGGACCGCGCTCAACACGTTCTTCAGCCGCACCGAGAAAGATAGCATACAGGCTCGCAACTCCTTCGCGCTGGCCGTCGCCGAGGGAGGCGTCCAGGTCCTCCAGGTCAGCCATATCCCCACCCAACCCTCTCCCTCGTTCCACCATGCGCTCCCGCCACCCGCCTCGTCCCACCCCTCCCACCGCGCCTCTGGCTCCTCTGCCCGTGCCACCGGCCGCGCGAGCATCTCCTCGCAGCCCTTTCCGTCCGTCTCGCTCCCCCCACCCCCCAGCGCGACCGGCTCGCGTGTCCGCCCACGCTCCGGGAGCATGGAATACGCCGCGCCTTTGTCCGGCCCCGGCGCCCCTCCTCCCGCGAAACGCCCCCGCAGTGAACGTGAGGACGACCGAGGCCCCGCCCACGGTCATTCCCTTTCTGTGAGTATTTTCACTGCTCGCTTGTGAATCACTGCTCACGTATGCCCTCGCTTTGTCTCCTTCCACCGGCTATATGCACGCAGCCCTCTAACTCGCCACTCCCCGCCTACCCCAACGGACATTCGACCGATCGCTCCCCCCAACTCTCCGTCCGCCACGCGCCTCCCCAACCCGGCCTCCACCCCCACTACTCTTACCCCGGGCCCCACCCACATGATGATATCCGTTACGCTCACGGGGACCACCCTCAGCCTCGACGCCCGCGCTCCACTTCTCGTGGACGGTCCTCACGCAGCGGCTCGCGCGGGAGCTCCATGAGCCTCGACGACATGCTCATCGACGCCGCGACCGCGGACGGGATGCCCCCGCAGCAGCTGCAGGGCCCGCGCGGCCGCTCCTCGTCGCCCAGCCGCGCTGACTACCACATGCGCGGGCGCGCGGCCATCCACGTGCACTCTAGCCACCCGGGGATGGCCTTGCAGGGCGGGTCGCTGTCGGGTCAGACGCAGACGACCCACATCTTCATGACTCCGCAAACCGGCCCGAGCGTCAAGAAGCCCAAGCTGGGCGTTTTGGCAAGCAACGGGAGCATCATGACGATGGGTGAGTCCTTTGCGATGTGGCCACCTTGCGTCGTGCTGACTGTCGCGCAGGTCCGAACGGGAGCATCATCTCGGGTCCGGCCACCATCGGCGGCGGTGGATTTCCAGCGACCAACGACCAGGGCCAACGCATCTGCCGCCAGTGTGGACTCGCCGGCCGCTACAAGGACGGCAAGTGCGTCGAGAAGTGGGGCCCTGGTCCCGAGGGCCCCGGCACTGTCTGCGATCGGTAAGCAACCGCCGCTGCATCGCCCTCGCGTCTTTCTCCTGACACGTTCGGCAGATGCCGCAAGAAAATGAAGCGCGTTGAACGTCGTGGGACGTTGGACTCGATGAGTTTGAACGCCCACCTCCACAACCAGCCTTTGGCGATCCACCCTTCGGGCGCTCCGCAGGCGGCCCCAGGCTCGTACACCAACGGGCGCAGCTCTCACTCGGGCTCGGACCGCTCCGTCCACCGAACCGACACTCTCCCCATCCATTCTTCTCACTCGTCGCGCGCCCCCGGCTTGAACGGGCTCTCCTCGAGCGCCGTCTACTCCCGGCAAGATCGCGACCGGGACTACGACCGTGAGAACGGCGCGTCGCCGTACCACCGCTCGTCTCACCGTGGCCCTACCCCGCCCGGCATCGCCACGCTCCCGCAGGACGACGAGTACGACCGCCGGCGCCACCCGTCCTCTGCCCACAAGCCGAACGGGTCGATGAACGGCCACGCGCGGAGCTCGTCCAGCCGGTCTGCGACCCGCTCGCCGCGCCCGAAACCCGCCGCCGCGACGAAGAACACAGGTCGCGGCTCGTCGCGCGGCTCGAAGTCGTCCGCGTCCGACACGATGGACGCGGACGCGGAGGGCGAGGACGCGGACGCTGATGCGGACGCGGACGACGCCGAGGCGGAGGCGGACGAGGTGGTCGACGGCGATGCGGACGCGGACGCGGAGTTTCTCCTCGCCGCGGACGCCACGGAGCGCAACACGTCGACGGACGAGGAGTGGCTGAAGAAGGAGGACGCATGACTCTCGGACGCCGACGCGTCCACGACGCCCGCGCGTCCGCGGAACGAACCTAGAAGAACGACAGCGCCGCGGTCGCTTGCGACCCCCGCGCGACGAAGCCTCACGCCCGCACCCGTGCTCGACGAACCCGCGCTGGTGCGCGACCGGACACTCCCTCCTGCACCCCCGCCCTCTCTCTCCCTCTCCCGCTCTCGTATCATATACAGCATGCACGGCCTGCTCCACCCCCAGTCCCCCGCTCTCGCGCCGCCCGTTCTGTAGCGTATCCGTATAGTTGTAATTCCCGCGCTCTCGCTCGCTGCTCTTGTGTCCCCCCGCCCCGCCCCGGCCCACCCCGTGTGTTTGTACTCGCAATGTTTTCCGCTGTGCATGATCTGACTTCCCCCCACCAATGTACCAATACATCTCGCCCGCGCGGGCTCCTCTGTTCCCGTCTCTCGCTCGAGTGTGTGTGTGCGGCGTGGGTTGTTCGCCGCTGGCTTGCGCACGCGGCGGCATAAGGATGCGATGGGAAAAGGTGGCTAAGGACGCGTCGGCGCTGTTGCGGACGGTGGCGGTGATGATCGCGGTGCTGCCGCTGTCATTTGGGTGCCCCACAGCGCAGCCCAACGGATCCGGAGCTGGTCTAGCCGAAGACAGTGGGCTAGCGTCGACCAAGCGCGAGGACGACCGAGCGGATCGGTGCGGCGTCACGACGAGGGTGGGCGAGCCGCCATCAAGTCCGAAGTCGCTATGGTGCGATGTTCAGTTGCGTCGACTGCGGCCAAAGTGCTCTGTTGAAGGACCTGGCAAGTTCCTGCGGGCCCACGAGTACGAAGGTCCACTTATTGAACTTAAGCGTCGTGACGCCCTACCGCCAGCTGGCCACCGCGATTGTTTCAAGTGGGTCCGACCGCGAACTCGGCGCTCAGCTTGCATCGCCGACGTGAGCCTAGACCGCTTTAGGCTTTGACCGATGCAGGCATCGTGTGGTTGGAGAGGGAGGTACCAGTAAGTAGCCAGAGTCGATTCCGACCGACCTTTAAGTTCCCGGCGGCTCCCACGCGACTGAGACCGCGCGGACTCGCGGGTTGACGCGCGCTTCCTGTTTGTTCTCCCACCACCACCTCGACAAGGGACAGACGCAGGATGTCAATAAGCGGCGCGCTGTGTGGCTGGTGAGCGGTACGACGCTGCGCTGAGCGGCCATGCTGATTACACCCGAATTCGCAGAGTATGTGCGCGGAACCCGCCGCGTCATCACCTCGGCGCTCGCCAGCTGCACACAAGAAGGACGGCGCCCATCTGATCCATCGGCCATCGCGCGCGCGTACACACAACACCGTCGCGATCGTCCGCCCCGCCGTCTTCTCGAGTGCCGTCGCGTGCTCGAGTACGCCCGCGCGGTGCCTCGAGGCTCAGCGCTCAGTTCTGCCCGCATTGACCCCGCCGCGGACGCAGTCGGGCTCAAGCTCGAGCCTCGAGCCCTCCGTCGCGCGGGGTTCTCTGTCTTCTCGCGGTCGCATGCGTCGCGCACGCCCTCGGAGAAGCACAGAGCCACGGGCTGCGACCGTTCACACCGCCAGGACTTCCCCGCCCATGATACCCGAGAACTTCGAGGTCGTCGAGGCGGACGTGCGTGTCGCGGGTGTTCCTGAAAGAACACGCTCTCACGATGCTCGTTTTGGCTCACAGGCATGTCTTGGTGTTCTCTCAGCCAGGCCTTCAGGCCTCACTAGGCCTCAGGAGCCCACAGCTACGACACCCGATTACGAACACGACGTTAATTGTTCACGCGTCTCCGTCGCGTCCAAGTGTCACGCACCGTCCCCAGCAGACCGTGCGTCGTTACCACCTATCGATCTCAATTGTGCTGCTTGGGCCCACCCGCAGAAGAACGCAAACCCTCTCGCACGCACCCTCGTCCGATGGTTTACCGGTCGGATCTCCATCTGTGTCATGCCTCTCGGTGCGTAACCGTCACCTTACCTCTACATCCTCCGAGCCGTCGCACTCATGACACGTCAGTCAGGACATCAAGCGCCGCCTCATGTTTGCAACGACGCTGCGGCCTAACCGTGCCAGTGATTGCATGCGGCAAGTCTTTGTCTGTCCTCGTCCTCGTGGTGCGAAGCATGCTCATAACATACCGTTCCTGTTCCGTCAGGATGGCGTGCGTTCCTGGCCCCCTCCACCCACACAAGTCGGGGCCGAAGGTCGGAACGTCCGCGCTGTGCGATGAGGCGCATATAGCCAGGTTTTGTTCGCTCTCGACACCCCACCACACTATGCCGCAGGCTATATTTTGCATACGCCCACAGACGGCGACTAATCTCGCACTGCTCCCGGAAAGACGACCACATATGACTCGGGCGGAGGCCACAACAGTCCGCTTAGACCGACTTCTGTTCATCGCCCATTGGCGAATCTCACCCAGCACCGTCATGGGGTTTGCCTCGAGGACTACCGAAGCCTCTAACCGCGGCTCGCTGCTCAAAACTCCCGCGGTGCATGCTCGTCGGTCGGATGTGCAAACAATGCTCTCGGTCGTCCAGTCCGTCATCAGTTCTGACGTACGGCCATGGATCCGCGTGCAACATCCCGAGCTTACGGCCAGCCTCGGCATGTGCCAACCCCTGGCCCATCTGTCAGTACTTGCGCCCTTTGTACTCGGTGGGCATCGCTGAAGCGCTGACGTCTGGCGCTCACAGTAAACGCCCCAGTGCAACGCTTGACCCTAGCGCTAAACGTCGGCGACAGTGCGGGCCCTGCCACGCAGGGATTCAATGTCCGCGTCGTCATCTCCTCAACGCCATCACCCGTATCGCGATCTCTGTCGAGCCTGCCAGCCTCTGATCCGGGCAACACAGTATTGGACCTCCGGAGCTGCGCCCGTGTCCGCGTCGAACGACGCGCATCATTCGGACCCGTTGGTGGCCGCCGTGCGCCCATAGCATCCAACTTCAGGTTTGCCCTGCAAGGTACATTAATCACGACATTCATTCATCACAACAATAATGAACGGTTGCAGCTTGCCTCCCCGCACTGTTTATTAACCCCACGCGGGCAGTGTCGCGGCTGTCTACGGCGCCCCGAGGGCACCGTGCGCATTCGCCGTTGGCGCGGACACGCCCCATCCCACACCAGTGCTCGCTGTCGGTGACCGCATGCTCCCACCGCCCGTTGTTGCTCTCCGCTGCTCACCGGGTGTCCCATGTCGCTCGTCGTCACCGCCATTGTTGAACCCGCGACACTTCACCCGCCCCCCGACCCCGGCTTCCTAACGCGCCAGGTACGGCGCCGCGGCATCTGAAGCTTCAGGGTTCTGTCAATCAGCAATGCCGCGCCCTGCACCCTGTGCCTACGCAGTCCGGTGCGTCCCGAATTTCGCCCGGCAGGCATCATCCAACGCGATCAGCACCCAATGCTCACTCGGGTCCGTGCACCAGGCGGCCCCCCGGCGGTGCGCGCGCATACGTAACGCTACGCCTGTGCCGGACCTCGAACGACATTGCGTCCCGCGCGCAATGGGCAGACCGAGACGAGACCCTCCTGTTGCCCCACCACCACGCGACTCCGTCCTCATCCCGCCACCGTTCCCACCCGTGCGTGGTCACGCGCCGCGCCTCTTTGCATCCCTGAGCCCCATTCAACCAGCGACCGCGGAGCTGCCGGAAAGGCAGGGTGGAAGCTGCGTCCTCGCCTCTACCTGCCGCGGCGTCGCGCTTCCCCGCCCAGCTGCGACCTCGCCCGGCCGGTCACGAACGTCGTACGCAGCGCCGACGATCCGTGTCCCGGGCTGCGGCGGAGAGCGGGTGCAACGTGTTGGCGGCGCGGCGTCCCCGTGCGCGAGCCGGCGCCCGCTCGGCGCGCCTGTCCTTTCCTAGGCCGCGGTCACAGATCGGGAGGACGCCTCCCAGCAGCTCGCGGGGCACCTCAACAACTGCTTGTACACCAAGCTTGTATTCCCGTGTTAGACTCTGAAGGCCACACCTGGCTCACCGTCCCTCGAAATACTGGCACGAGCCCTCCACCTCAAGTCCGCTCAGACCGCGCACCTACTTCCTTCTTCAATCTGCGGCACATCCACCTGACACATCTCAACACACCAACGAGGACGACCGCGGCGCGCGCTGCAGTTTTCGTTCGATCTTGGTCATTCCCCGCAATCATCGCCCGCCGTCTATGATCGCTCCCGCGGTTGTCCACGCGCTCCCTCCAGGATCAAGCAGTTCACTGCGTCGCGGTACGAGCTCCGCGGGGTCCTGAACGTCCTCCCGCTACGCCGCTTCGGGCTGCATGTCCCCCTGCAGCGCAACGCAGGACGGGTTACCTCACTCGCCAGCCCGGTGCCCTCTGCGCTACAAGCCTCCGGATGCCGTTATAACGTCAGCTTGACGGTCTCCTAGTCCATTGCTGCCGCAGGTCCGGCGCGCTCCCTGCGCTTGGCCCCATTCGTTCGCTCCCGCGATGGCTCGAATCCAGACTACCAACCCCTCTTTCGTCGCCAATTTTGTCTTCAGGTCGCGCCAGCGTATCAACCCAGCGTCCTCTTCTAGGCCTCCGAACCTCGACGTCGCGCGCACGGCCCCCCGACGGTCCCGCCACTCTGCACCCGCACCACGCCCCCGCCTCGAGGCCACCCGCCGCGCGCGGCGCTTCCTTTCCCCTCCCCCTTCCCCCGCCCCTGCAGCTCACAGGTCTGGACTCGTCCACCCCGGACCGCCTGGCTCCCCGCTCCCCTCCGCGCGCGGCGCTTCCCACCCTTCCCACCCGGGGCCGCGGCTCGCGGACGGCGCGAGGCCCCCCGCCGCGGGTCATCTGCCCCGTCGACGTTATCGATCGTCCCTCGGTGACGTGATTGCGGCCGCGCCGCGCGCACGCCCCCGTCGTGCACCACGGGCGCGCTTGCCCGTTCTCGGCTGGCTGACAGGAAGGGTCGCGGCGGCGGCGAGGTGGGCGGCGCGCCGCGCGCCGCGGTAGGTAGGGTCGTCGATGGAGGCGCACTTGCTTGGAGCTGACTCGATTGGTTTAGAACTTCACGCTGCCTGCAATGTCCTGCAGAGGGCACTGTCGTCTGCCGCAGCGTCGCAGCGCTGACTCGGCCGACTCGTACGTGCCTGCAGTTCCAACGTCCAGTCACGGCTGCGCTCCCGAGTCCCTAATCTCTCCCAATACTGAGCCACTCGGACGCTGCGGCGGGTACGATCTACCTTACCCCCAATGGTCATGCTAACTTTGGCGGCCGCCGACGCCTCGAACTTCGGCTCCCTTGAACGTCCGCGCGCCTGGCTCGATACGTACCGCTCTCACGTCCGCTCTGTCCTGACCGCACCGAATCACAGAACCTTGGGCCGAGCAAGACGCCTGTGCGCGCCTCCGCTTCGCACTGCTCCGACTTCTTCGCTCTTGCACGGTGCATCTTTCTAGTGGATGCCTTCCAACCCCCGGTGGTTCATGGAAGGCACTCCGCAGATACGCACGTATATGCTCCGGACTTTCGGGCGCTGATGACGGGATGACGACCGGGTGCCGCCGGCGGGTACTTCGCCGCGTACCGCGCACCTCCCAGTATGTTTCGTTTGTTCGACTCCTATGTTTTGACCTGTGTACCACGGCCATATGCTTACTTGGCTTCTGTGTGTATGATGGAACTGGGCTGTCATATACTTGATCGACGTCTGAATTCTTGTGAATGGAACCACCGTGACCGGCTTCCTACCAGAGTCCGCGCGTTTCCAGTACTCCCGGCATCTGGCCGAGGGCACCTCATACCCTTGAGGGTCTGGACTACCGACTCCGCAATTATGCTCTTCATCGGGCGTCGTCCTCGGCGAGTGCAACAGATCTGCCGCCGTCCTTTGGCCGCCGCCTCCCGGCTGAGCGCAGCCTCCGGGGACGCATTTCGCCGTCCTCGGGTGGTCGAAGCACCGCACCCCGCGCTCGTATGAGACTGCCCACATCTACATGTACAGGCTGTGACCGAGGATGCGTCGAGTGGAGGTGGGAGGCGGGATGGTGGAGGCGACGTTCACGCCCGGCTCGCTTGGTGCACATGACGGCCATAGTGATGGCAGAACCAGGAGTGCCTGTCTGGAGAACGTGTCGCGTTATGCTCGAAGCTTTCGTCACTACAGAACCTGCATCATGACTCCGCGCTTGCGTACGTCCACCGCGCTGTTCTTTTACTGCGTACATCGCGGTTCTATGTTTCGGCGCCTATGTGCAGAACGTGAGAACCCGGTGCGGCAGGTGGAATCGGAGCGTAACGATGATCAACTGGCAACGTGCTGCTGAGTCACCTGCACTCTGACCCAGGCCCCAAGACCTCGTCCTCATCTCCCACCATCGACGTTCATGAGCCCGCACCACCATTGTTCCTTGCACTTCGCACAATCTGCTTTGCCAACATCGACTCGTCCTTGAATCTGCTTCGTTTCTCATACTCTACGTGAGACCGTCTCTGATCTCCACCATACGCTTGATTCTAATCCTCCATGTTCAGGACAATGTGGCTGCTAGATACCGCGCGCGCCAACCTCGAGTTCTTTCCCCGTTCTTATGACATTCCCGGCGGATATGCCATCTTATCTCACACCTGGAGCGCTGTGGAAGATGGCGGGGAGGACTCGTTTCAGTTCGTTCAAGAGCTTAACAAAGAGGCCAACGCGGAAATATCTTCGCACAAACAGCTTCCGACCATAACACTTGACGCTCTCAGTAGGTTCTGTCCGACTCCGAATGCCCTACGTGATAAATCTCATGTACAACGGGGCATACTAGATGAGCATTTTTCACTCGCGCTTGCAGAGGAGAGACGAGCGCGTCAGAAACTAGAACAACAAGTGACGGAGCTCATCAATCTCATCAATATGAGTGGACTCCCGCAGGCGCCGTCTTCTCGTCAAGATGCACCCCGTATGTGGCTATCAAACTTGGCCCCAGAATATCCAACTCATGCTTCAATTTCACTGTGATAGTAACAGTGTCTCTCCGCACTCCCGCTGAACCTCCTGCCCCGCTCCAAAGTTCTCAGCACACCGTCCCCTCTTCCCCACCGTGGTTCAACCCCCGAGACCGGTTGTCTCCCAAAGTACGCGCGTTTCTCGAGCGTGCGGAGAAAGCTGGGTACCGGTACGCTTGGGTCGACACGTGCTGCATCGACAAGACGAGCAGCGCGGAGCTCACCGAGGCGATCAACTCCATGTTCGAGTACTATTCGTGCTCCGCCGTCTGTTATGTCTACCTCAGCGGTGTCTCCTCCGAACACTTCGATCCCGCGCACGATGGTCATCTGGATTTCCAAGGACAGCTCCGGCAGTGGTGCCGATGGTGTCGCCGCGGCTGGACCCTCCAGGAGCTCATCGCGTCACCGGTCATACTGTTCTTCTCTGAGGAGTGGACTGTAATCGGTTCTAAACACGAGCTCGCCGAAATCTTGGAGGAATCCACCGGGGTTCCCGCCACCGTCTTACGCTTCGAAAAACCAATCACAGACATGTCCGTCGCGGCACGCATGTCCTGGGCATCACACAGGACGACCACAAGGCCCGAGGACCGCGCGTACTGCCTCTTTGGGCTCTTTGGAATCAACATGCCGACGCTCTACGGCGAGGGCGGCGACAATGCGTTCTACCGGCTCCTCGAAGAAATCATGAAAACGACGCGCGACACAACCATCTTCCTTGTTGGAGATTCCTTAGTATATCGCAGCTGGAACGAAATACTAGAACGCTACTCCGAACTCCGGGAAGGAAGTTACAGCTGCTATCTATTTCCATCCTCGCCACTGGAATACGTGAAACATCTGTGTAACAACCTCAGTTTCAAGATCAATCCTCTATATGACTATCATGACCGTAAAAACGAAGTGCGTTCTTTGTATGTCGCCGCCGTCCTCGTTGACATTGTCCTCCCAGGATACGCTACCAACACCCTCGGGCCTTCGTTACCCTACTTTCAACATATCTCCCGATGGGTTGATTCTCACTGGGCTTGTCACGGTAGTTCCCAATACCACTCAGGACCCGGATGCCCTGCTCGTTGACATCTCCTGCACCTGGCACAACGATATTTCCGGGGCTGACACTCCATGCTACCTCCTCCTTGAATCACAGTCCCAAGGCTTGTACGCGCCACCAGGGAGGGATCGCGTTGTCATCTTCGAGGAGCCCTTGCCCACCGATCTACTCTGGAAACGGGCCGAAATACGCGTGCAACACCGGCCGTCGCACCATCGAAGAGGCTTCCGATACCATTCGCTTTTCAACCTGCAGACGTTCTGCGCCGACGGCCTGTCCTCGCCGAGCGCCCCCTTCCGCCTCTCTTTCGCAAACCTGTTGTCTCTGCACCCTCTCACGCACCCAGGCGTGGTGGAGGGCTCATCCTTTGGGCACGGTCACATCAGCACGGCCCTCGTATTCGCCCTCGCCGGCGGCGGCGACAGCTTCTTATGTGTCTTCCTCAGCGGGTGCGACGCCCGCCCCGCCGCAGAGCCCGCCCCGACTTCGCACGGCAACGAGGCCACGGCAGCACCGTGGACGCATTACGCGACTCTCCGGCTGCTGGATGAGTCCGAATTGCGCTCAGCGGGCTCGGACGCACACTCGTGCGAGACCGACCACCTCGACATGGACGGGGTGTGGCCGAAGACGCGTCTGCTACAAGTGGAGGGGAAGACGGTTGAGGCGACGTTCGCCCCGAGCACTCTCGCCCCTCATGACGGTCACACGCTGCAGGTGACGTTCAAGGTGTTTTAGGGGCGGAGAACGGCGGAACTAGTAGGGAGGCCTACGGAGAGGCGGCGGAAGGGCGCCTCGCTCAGCGCGCGGACGGGAAGGACGCTGCGACAGTTATCAGACGCTCGCCGGATGTATTGTGTACGCAAGCGACATTGCGGGCCTATGTATCTTACCAACTTTGACTGCCACCTAGTCCGCCTTCCAAGAGATGTCCGCAACAGACTTCTGCCCCGCGAGCCCGAGCGAGAGCTCGACCTCGGCGAAGATGGCCTGGATCACCGCTCAACGCCCTCCTGCCCGGCGATCGCGAGCCTGTAAGTGTACATTCGACCGACTGCGGCGCGCGATATCCGTGCTCAGCAGCCGCTCGAACGAAGATGGGGAATGGAGGATGGAGGGGAGATGGGACTCACGCAAGACCGTCTGCGCGGAACATGTCAGCGCCGGAGCGGAGGCCGCCGTCTGTGTGGACGACAAACATGTTGGACACTGGCGCGTGCTTGACTTTGCGTGACGGCATGATTTTCTTGAGAACATGGGACTTATGGGTCGAACTTGATTGCGATGCGCAGGAGGGAGACGGTAGGAAGGACATACCGCGGTTCCAGACAACGGTCCCGTTGTCAATCACGATCTCCGCATCATGAGAAAAGAGATATCAGCGTATACTCAAGAAGTAGAGATACGAAGACGTGCCTCGGGAGGATACCCCAACGGCCCCACTCAATGCTCGCGCATGAGCTGCACGATGTCACACGCCCTGAACATCCTCACCGCCCCACGCCGCCGTAGACCTATAAGTGCATCGCCGTCCTCGACGAGCTTGTCGATACGGGACCGCCAGGATATCGCTCTTGTTCGTGTGCGTCGAGGCCCCGGAGCGGGAGGAAAAGCACAAGTCAATGTGGACATAGCGCCTCCAGGTGGCCACGATGTTGAGGTGTTATGTCCTACGTCCGCTCATGTGAATTGAGTATTTCCGCGCATGGGTGATGAAATGACAGACCAGTACAGTCGGAACCGGCGCGCCATTAGCCTCGGCGACCTGCTGGAGCAAGCACGAGGGGGTGAGGATGGGGGTGAGGGGATTCCGAGTGCACCGGCGGCACGCGCGGTTGCGCATTCGGCGCGACCGTTGAAGCCTTTACATGCGATGGGACCGATGAGGAGCGTGGGGCAGGCGACACCCAAAAAGTGGATCGAACGCAGGGATACGGCGACGCGGGAAAAAAAGACGTACCCTGAGGGCGCGGTGCGTAACATCGCGGGCCTATACGGCGCGGTTTGTCGCCCCCCGAACTCGTCGCAGTTTGCGTCGGATGTCTCCTGTCCCTGCGCATTCGGGCACGAGGTTTGAACGAGTCTACTAAGATATATCTTGTGAGCGGGAGGGAAGACGCGCATACAGATGAAGGGGCGCACCGGATAGTCCTTCAACTCCTCTTTCATGTGATCCTCCAACTTCCAACGGGGAGAGAGCCTGATGGTCGTCGAGGCAGCGTACGACCGAGAGAAAGACTAGCAATGGCAGGTCAGAGTCGCTCCTCCTCGCGACGCGTCTCGGAATCCATATCGTCACGTGGCATTTCCCCCACGCCCACCGCCGAATTCAACTGGCGCCGGGGCCAGAATTCGTTGGCTTTCTCCTCCGATCCGACGATGCAAACATCGCGTCCACCAAGTCACGACGAAGCCATCTCATCCACGCGAATTTACGAGCGATGTCGTGTGCTGGTCCTTGCAGCGACGCTGGCAGGAATATGCGTCTCCACGTTGTGGTTGGAAACGCGTAAGGGTGGCGGAACTGGTGCGGAAGGGACTCGTGTTAGCCTCCTTCTCGGCCGCGCAAGTAGCCAGCAGTGCGCCGAAGTAGCAGCTATCCACGCAGACGGCCAGCTTCTCAACGGTCCTCCCGCGATGGGCTGGTAGTCGCTGTGATGACTTGCTTGTCTGCTTGTACATTATCTTCCGGTGCAGGCCGTCTTGGTGAGCTCCGTGCGATCTTCCTGCACCCATCCGTCGTTCGCTGATTGTTGGGATTTTAAATCTAGCCCGAGATTCCGTCGCTCTGCCTCCGGCGCCGGGCCGTCGCCTTGAGGCCTTGAGGCCTGCGACAACGCTTCTCACTTCCATATCACCTGTCCGCACACAGGCGCGGACGTATCATCGTCGACGGCCTGTCTATTCATTTTCGTGCGCCCTCCACAGCATGGATATCCCCCGCCTGTGTTCGTCGCACATTGAAGGCATTTCGAACAGCTTTCTGACGAATCGACTCGCTACTCACGGAAGGCGCCACTCTGTTCTCGGTTTGATCTGTTCGTTCTATCCCAAGATTGAATCTTCGGAAACGATAGTGCGTGACAGGCGAAGACGACACGGTCGACCGGAGCTCGCAGTGGTGTCGGAAATTGGATGCTTCCAAGCTGCACCAACGTGCCGGCACGCCGAAGCGCTGTCTACACTGGACACTAGTGAGGTGCGGCGCGCAGGGTATACAGCCAGACGTGCGGCACGAGGCCTCCACGACGCTGCCCTGTCCCCTGCACAAGTCCGTGCCCCGTACGAATCAGGTCTGCCGTAGCCCTTGTCCCCGTTCTCAACCTCGACCCTCGAGCTCTTACTCCGTCCCCTCCATCTTACTCCTCGCCTCGACACTCAGTGCGCTTCAGGGTCGCCGAAGTTCGTCGCTCTTCGTAACGCTTGCAACTTCTCTTGGTCATTACGCGTAAATTCTTCTGCCGACCTCCGGGACGCGATCATCTCAGCAAAGTCGACATCCGAGGGCACCCGCTTGTGTCGTTTGCACATACTGGTGAGTCTGACATCCGTCATCATCTCGCGCGTCGTCTCGCTGAACGTTGCCTGCAAGTTAGAGTCATGTGGCTTCTAGGAACGGCCCGCGCCAACCTCGTTTTCTTCCCTCGTCCTGAGGATGTCCCAAAGCCCGGATACGCCATCTTGTCGCACACTTGGGGGCCCAAAGACTCGGAAGACACCTTTCAAGCGGTTCAGAAACTGAATGGCGAAAATGCCAACCAAGCGGCACCCACGAACACTCTCGAGGCCCGCATTTCAGAACTTTTCCGACTCGTCCGAACACACGAGATAGACCGTCGCCTTGCACTCGTCAGACCCGCTCGCTGCTCCTCCGCTCCGCAGAAGACTCTGCCCCAAGCACCTCGTCTAAGTCCCGCCGTGATCCTTTCTTACTTGAACACCTCGCCCGCTTGTTCCCTCTGTTCGACACCAGCTCGTCCCTCGACCTTGCCTGCCGCGCTGCACTTTCAACAATCTTCTGGGCAACCGCTCGTAACGGCGAGTTCCTACTACAAAGCCAGAAATCTTTCCACCCGAAAAACCACGTGCAGCTCTCTAACGTCTCTTTCAACACGCGAGATGGTGGCGTTATCGTATGCACCATACACCTCCCACACACAAAGACCCATCGTTTCGACGGTGAGGATGTTTATTTTGCCTCCCAACCCATGCACGATCCGGTCCGCGCCCTCCGTGAACACATCGCCTTCAACAAGCCCGGAAAGGGTGAAGCACTCTTCTCACACACCATCCGCAGCTCCCGTCGCCCGCTCACGCTCCGGGCCTTCACGGTGCGAATCCGTGCTCTCGCCGCGGAGTTCAACTTCGGCACCCCTTCCGGCCACAGCCTGCGCATTGGCTCCCTCCTCTGCTACGCCCTCAACGGTTTCTCTCTCGCCGATTGCATGGTCAAGGGGCGCTGGCACTCTCAATCCTCTTTCCAGCTCTACCTGCGCAAGCACGCAGACGTCCTCCAGCCCCACCTTGTTGTGCTGCCACACGTGTGGGACGACATCCAGCGCGCGATGATGCAGGTCCGTTGTCCCTCTGCTCCTGTCTTCTTTGGGAGTCGTCAGCCTCGCCCGACGCGTCGCGCCGCTCCTGCCCCGTAATGGGACTCGTAGCTCACCCTCCTCTCTCACAGAGCCAAGCTCAGGTTGTGCCTCAGAGCACCGCGAGCTCAGCGGAGCCCGCGCACGCCGCGCGCGGGGATCTCAGCCACGCGCGCTAACACGCGCCGCGTGCGCGCTGCCGCAGAGCACGCGATCCGCTCTTGTCCCATTTGGTGTCCTTCCCACTGTACTACTACCACGAAATACATTTCGCCCGCGCACTAGCTGGCGCGTCCACCATAGAGCGTCCAGAGCCGGACGCCGTAGATGACTGCCCTGGCGCGGAAGCGAGGAACGAGCGACTGAGACAGGTGCTAGTCTACGGCGGGAGGAGCGGCGGAGAGCAGACGCCCACGGCTTGCCTCCAACCACGACGCTCCTCCCGCCGCATCGTCCGCCTCCTTCCTCCCTCTCTCCTCCATCGCCTTTCCTCCGTCAGCTCGGCAAGTTCTTTCGACCCTCCCACCCTCTGCCTTCTCTTTGTTTTGTCTCTGCCCTTTTTGTTTGGCAGGCCTTTGCTTTGCCCTGTGTTCGGGACTCGTAGCTCACCCTCCTCTCTCACAGAGCCAAGCTCAGGTTGTGCCGCTGAGCTCTTGTCATGAACTCAAGGGGCATAGGTACGCTGCGATCTACACTCCCTGAGTCAGTGTCGTGATGCCTGGTCTTACGCCCTACCCCCCTTTCCCTCAGGACATCCATACCTCTCCTCTCTTGGTGATCGACCACGAGCTTATTCAAGCTGGAGATGCGGATGAGATTGAGAGGCTCTGGAAGGGTGCGACGGAAATGGGGTTTTGGTAGTAAGTGACGGCGTTGTGCTTGAGTGAACACTACGACTGACCCGCGATCCGTTCCAAGTCTCATGAACCACGGCGTATCTGAGGAAGCGGAAGGAATGTTTGCGATGGGCTAGGAGACGATCGCTCTTGCCCTCGAGGAGAAGCTCCTCTTTGAGCAGGGAGACCAAGGTGTTTCATTCGGGTACGTTCTCTCGAATATCTCGCATTTGCACTCTCCGACGACCTCCACATCGGCACAGCTACAAGGCCGCCGGCGTGCAGTTCACCGATGACAAAGGCACGCGTCACCGAATTCGTCAACATCTCCAAGGGCGACGCGCTCGCCTGGCCGGCGGTTGCACGACGCACGTACCCCTCCGCCGTCAACGCGCCGATGGAGTCCATCGTCACGTCGTTTGTGAAGAACTCGCTCGCGATCAGCAACCACCTCATCGGTGTCCTCACCGACAAGCTCGGGCTCCCTGCGGGCACGCTCGCGTCTCCGCACAAGGTCGAGGGGTTCAGCGGATGTACGGCACGGTTCATCAGAGCGCCGTCGTATCCTGGGCTGGAGGGGAAGACATTCCTGACGGTGCACACGGACTTTGGGTCCTTGGTGAGTGATTTGCCTTGTGTCCCCTCGCGTTGCACTGACATCGCTCTCCCCAGTCGTTCCCGCACAACCGCCTCGGCGGCTTGCAGGTGCTCCCGCCCAGGTCTGACCAGTCGTTCTACGTCAAGGTCAGTCACCCATTTCGATCCACTGCGCTCATGCTCACGCAGTCGTCCGTCGCTCAGCCCCTGCCCGGACACGCGATCTGCAACGTCGGCGACGCCCCCAACATCTTTTCTGGCGGCATCCTACGCTCCAACATCCATCGTGTCGTGTGAGTTTGTCTGCGCGACGTGCCTATCCGATACCCCGCGTCTCACACCCTTCCCAGCCCCCCTTCACGGGAGCAGGCCCAGTACGAACGCCACTCCGTCGTGTTCTTCACCTGCCCGAACGACACCATCGAGCTGTGCGCGCTGTGAGAGCAGAGCGAGCGGATCGCTACGGCGGTTGCCAATGCGCCCCCGGGCAAGTAGGCCCCTGGCGTGACGGTGATGAAGCGGCTGCTGAGGAGGGTCAATTGGCAGCGGGTGACGAACTACAAGGTATGTCTTGTCCTGCCGATGTGCGCTTTTGCGAAGAGCTGATGAAGCCGGTAGGGTTCAGAGAGCTAGAGGGATAGGCGGGGTACCGAGGACACGGCAATCCCGAATCAGGGGAAGATCTGAAGAGCCTCGAATAACGTGTATGTAGTATGTACAGTCGTAGCCTTCGATGGACACATGCGTCTCAAACACCCCGATTGCGCCATCTGCGGACGGGGACCCGTGCGTGGACATGGAAAAACAACCCATGTAGGCGACCGTTTCTGGACAATCGAAATCTCGGCCTCATCTGCAAGGTCTTGGTGTACCCGATGGGCGCGCTCGGCATGAACAACAACCCGGATGTTTATTTCGCGCATGGTAGCACAGCAAGAGGTAGAGCCAAACGTAACACGCGTGGCACGATACGGAGGGTCGACGAACATCACCCTCCCTACTCTGAACGCAACTCGTCGTGTACGGCACCCTCGCTGATAACCTCCCCAGCCACATACTCCGTGCCGCGCGGTTCTGCAGAAATCTCGTCCCTGAAAACACACGAAATGAGCCCAAAATCCGTGTACAACGACAGATCTACTCACCCCACCGCCTCCGTACCCCGGGTCCGGGATTACCCATCCTACCCTGTCCGCATACAGCTCGAACTCCGTGCACTGCTCCCCGAGCTGCATCCGCTCGTTCGCGCGCCCGGGCACCCCTCTGAGCAGAACGAACCGTCTGCAGGGTGGGGCACGCGCCGCACAGCCGGCGCGTGAACGCGTCCAGGTCGAGGGCGCGTATGAACGTCTCGGCCGCGCACGGGGGGTCCGCGACGAGGTAGCACAGGACGCTGACGACGAGCACCTGGAGCGCGGGGAGGCTCCCGACGGCGGCGACGAGGCCGTCCTGCAGAGCAAGACGTGCGTCAAGGCCGAGGAAGCGCTAGCGGAACCACCAATTCGAGGGACGTACGACGATCCGGGGGCATCCACGTCAGCGAGCCCCGCCGCGCGCGCGACGTCGTCCCGGGGTGTGATCCCGATCGCGAAGACGCGAGGTCGCATGGGTCCGTCGTGCCGTCCGCGAGCTCGACGCCTATCACGTGCGCCCGCGGAGTCGGATTCCGAGGAGGAGGTCTAGACGCGGACGGCGAAGGTCCCGCCGAGAAAGCGCACGCCCATGCCCTCGATCCGCCGGCGGACGATGTCGCCGCCCTGGGTGTCGAGCTGGCGGGAGAGCGAGTAGTGGGAGCGGTGCCCGGCTGTGGCGGCCTCGAGTCCGAGGAGTCCTCAGCCGATCCGAGGACGACGGCCTGGTGGAGCCCCGTCGATATAGGCAATGTGTCTGCCAATCTCTGTCCAAGCGAGAAACAACCTGGGTCAAAAGCGTCAGATAAAATATGGACAGGGCGAAGCGGACAAATATCACCTTCCGCCTCAGTGTTCGCGCCAACCCGCCTTTCTCCTCAATCTCCTGTCACGCGCGTGCCACACCAGGACGGCGATCGTGCAGCTCTACCGGCGGATGGACCGATTTCGCGATCCTATGACACTTCAATTTGTGAGGGCGCCGCTTCGCACAGCGACCGCGCTGAGTGCGTCGGAACGGGGAAGCCGGAATGGTGGGGCACGAGGAGGCTCGTCGGAGGGCGCCGCGCGTGTCGTCTCGTTTTGACAGACACCCCCGTGGGCGCGCAGGGTCGTGTCGCGACAGTTTGTGGGACGGGTTCCAATATGGCCGGACCGAGTCTGTGGACCACGTCGACGATCCTCTCGATGTTGTCGTTCACCCACTTGCGTGCACTCGCCGAGCGCGGAACGTCGGGCGGGACAACATCCATCTGCACGACCTCGTTGTCCGTGAGCCGGAGGAAGCTGTACTTGATGCGTTCCAATTCATGCGCAACGCTGATGTCCACGCGCGACCGCAAGTTCTCGACCACCCCGGGTATACCGCTGAACGGTGTGAGTGGGTTTGCGCGAAACCTCTGGCGGGCGTGGCCCGACATTGTGGGCTTGGTCGACTTCTTTGTTTCCAGCCGGAGCTCGAGCGTTCGCAACACCATGAAGATCGATTCGGGCGTAACGCTCAGCCAAGGAGGAAGTTCGGGTGCGTCCGTAGAGAGTCGAGTCGACAGGTTTTCGAGAGCGCGCAACAGGCTGTAATGAGAGGGGAGTTAGTGCCACGGAAATATGGTCTAGTGTGTCGCTCACTAGTTGTAACAATGGGACAGCATTTAAGAAAAGCAACGCAGAGACTGGAACTTCCTGCACGATCGGCGTTTCGAGTACGTCACCGCGCGTTGTCGTCCCGCCCAGAACTTCATCCGTCACCTGGGACCTTCGTCGGCCGGATCTCCGCCGCTTTAGTATGGGTTCGATGGCGCCCGCGAGGAAGGGGACGAGTCGTCGTTCCTGGGAGTGGTATGGAACTGCAAACGAAGACTCGTAGAGATGAGGCCCAGCGCAGATGGTGTAAAAGGAACGGAGACATACCACGGGGCGTGTGAGAGGGCTTGGATCACGGAAGCACTAGCTGGGGGTTGGACGATGCGTTTTAAGAGGCACACATATATCGGACGCTGCCTCCGACTATATGCGAGGGTATCAGAACAGGGTGTGCTCGGAGCAGTATGGGGAGATCGAGACCGGACGTACCACATGAGCACCGTGATCCTGCTATTCGTGATCGACCATAGCGACTGAAACGCCTCCACCCATCTCGTGCATGGATTACGCCTTTACGTGAGCGATCTTTGGGTCCGTTGGGTCCTGAGCAGAGAAACGACGGCCGTAAGACAACAGGTATGGAGTAGGAGGACGATTCAAACGTACGGCAGACGGCCTCCGCCCCTCCATCCATCCTCAGGTGTATCCGGATTCGCCTATCCTCGTCGCCCACTTGAAATAGCCAAGATGGAAGGACCCAACTTCAAAGCGTGTCTCGAAGGCCGACCTGGAGGGCTGATGACGTCTGTGGCGAAGAGCAGAAGTTTGGCCAGCTGCAGAAAGTTGTTTCAAACGGAGAGACGCACCTTGGATGAATGACACATCACAAGTATATCCCATGCGACAAAAACCCTCGCGCACTGGCACCCGTCTCTCGGCTTGCGACGTTGCACAGACGATACGACATGTAGAAGCAGCTGCGGTGTCGCGTTGAGCGAGTGCGTCGTGGCACAATTGAGAAAAGGTGTGTACGCAATGGGAGTGGTCTCATAAGGGAGCGTGGCGGGGAAAGAGGACGAGCTGCTCTTCTCAGACGGAGCTGAGCCCGATGGTGGCTCCGCGCGTCTACGCCCCGGAGAATGCGGACCGTGGTCTCGTTGGCGCTGGTGCCTGTGGGCGCCGCGAGTGAACCAGCAGCCGACTCTTTGCTCTCACCATCCACACAAAACACACGGAACATGTTGTGTGTGTAAGCGCTTCTCCCCGCCGTTTTATTTCCGATTCTTGAGCCGCACCACGACCTTGTGTAAACCTGTTCCGAACCGGGCCTCTGTTCGGCATGTATTCCTCGATACACGCTGTCGTCGTCGAGCGTACCACGGTGGTCATGACGGTGGGTCCTTAGCAAGCTATTATCCTCATTCCTGTACTCAACTTCGCGTATACGTACCCCCGGATATTTATCACGACTTTTCCGACGCTCTTACCAAGTAATCTGATTATTCACGCCGCAGGGCCTGTAGATCTCCAGTGCAAGCTTCGGGCGTGCTTCTGCCCATAACGCAGCATGTATCGTTGTCGGCAAACAAAGCACTGCGGCGGACCTGCCTGAATCCTCGTTGTAACGGTATGTCGCGGCCTGCCTCCGTACGCTTGGGATCAGCTGACCATTTATCTCAGGAGTGCATATTTACGTCCGAGGTTGTGCGGCCACTATCGCGCTTGCCCATCTGGGAGGCGGCGTTGAACGGCTCTCTAATCCCCCGCTTCTCGCTCAGCCGGCGTGTCGTGCCCATTCGCGTGCATACATTGTCTCTAACAAGCAGGGCGGAGGCACTCGCGCGCGTTTACTGTATGCTCCGGTGATCCAAACATCGTCGAACATCTGGGGCACTACGTGCGTACATTCCCCCGAGGTAGTATCGGGCCACATCGTGTACTACCTCTCGACGAATGACATAGAGCGCTCTCAGCTTCGCCTAGCGGATAACGCGCACGACATCGATATCTACGTCTGACACGTTCGAGGAAAGGCAGGTCATCACGCCCCGGGAGCGCGAAGGCGGCCCGGACTCTGCTGGCCAGGAGACGCTCCGACGCTCTCGGCTGCTTTCACCGCATGTTCGAACTTCGCGTTGTGGGCGTGTGGGACCGCGGTCTCCCTCGCCGCGACCTGCCCTCTACCGTCTCGCTCACGACCCATCTCACATCTCCCCTCGTCCATCTTACATCCCCTCCGCCATCGACTCCCTCCGTGATATCAAGTACAGGAAACCCCGTTTACTGGATACTCATTGTACGTCCGGATACTCATTGTACGTCCGCTCTTCCGATGCTCTGCATCGCATTCACTCATGCTCCCCAAGTGTCTGTACTCCTCCCGCGTGTCGTACACCTCAAATCGCACCCGGTATTCATGCTTGCCCTCGCGAGACATACATGTGCTCATATTCGTGAAAGAAGCGATGTGGCTCCTGGGCACCGCGCGCGCGAATCTCGTCTTCTTTCCCCAACCTGAAGACGTTCCTGGGGGCTATGCTATCTTGTCTCACACCTGGAGAGGAGAGGAAGACTCGTTTCAAAAGGTTCAAAAGCTGAATGCAGAATCCAATAGCTCCTTCTCCCCGGAAGATCAACGTCCCTTGCCCCCCACTGAGCTCCGATCTCTCATTTCCCAGGCGGTCTCTGAAGAAGCGGCCGTTCTCCGAACCCTCATCTCCCAGGAAATCTCTCAAGAAGCGGCCGTTCTCCGCGATGAGCTGCGCCTTCTTGTTTCTGAGACAGTCCCGAAAGAATCTGCGGCTTGCAAAAACTTGAAGAATGCTTTCCATAAAGTGAAATCACACATCGTGCAAAAGTTCAAATTGCTACTACACCTACGCCCTTCCCGCCGTACCGAAATTCCTCCTGGATTAGTCCAGGACGACGCGGGTGGGAATCGCCCAGACAGACGACCATCCAGTACTGAATGCGAGCCAGGTTCGTCTAATGATGAAAACTTGTTTTCCCTACTCGGCGCTGACATACGAAGGTCGCTCGACAGATTCATATCCACGTGCTCCCGTGATACCGTTTTCCCCTACTCCTACATCCGTTCAAGGACTTTCTGAGCCATCCCGCTCGTCGCCACCATGGTTCAACCCACGCGATCGCCTCACTCCCAAAGTTCAGTCATTCCTTGAGCTCGCCGAAAAGCACGGGCACGAGTACGCTTGGGTCGACACGTGCTGTATCAACAAGGAGAGCAGTGCCGAGCTCTCGGAAGGCATCAATTCCATGTTCCGCTACTACGCCGTCTCCGCCATCTGCTACGTCTACCTCAGCGGCGTCATATACTCCGACACTGATTCACGCAGGATGTGGAGCGCCTTCCACAGAAGCCGTTGGCACTGGCGGGGCTGGACGCTCCAAGAGCTCATCGCGTCCCGCGTCCTCGTGTTCTATTCCAAGGAGTGGATCTCTCTGGGCACCAAGTACGAGCTCGCCGACCGCCTAAAAGAAGCAACTGGGATCTCCACGGCAGTCCTCCGCTTCGAGAACCCGTTTACCGACGCGAGCATCGTGACGCGCATATCCTGGGCGGCGCATCGGGAAACCACGAGGCCGGAAGACGCCGCCTACAGCCTCTTCGGGCTTTTCGGGGTCAACATGCCGACGCTCTACGGCGAAGGGCGGCACGCATTCTGCCGGCTCCTCATGGAGATCTCAAAGACCTCGCAGGATCCTTCGATTTTTCTCTTGGGAAGACGATGGTATATGTCCGACTTGGAAGACCTCCAATCGAAACTCCAGGGAACGCCCGACAGCCGAACACGTCGCCATCTTCTCCCCCTTCAGCCTTCGCCGACCTTTGGCCCATTCTTCCCTACTATTCCTAGGGTAATCAGATACGAACCCAGTGTCCGCTCGCAGAGAGGACAAGATGAGGTACGCTGATATGGATGCCATTCTACGCTGTGCTACATTGACGACCATTTTAGCACGGCTCGAATCCAAGAACGACCACAGAACTCCGTGCTCCCACGTTTTCCGTGTCACCAGGCGGGATCGAGCTCCACGCGGCCGTTCTACCTCTGGATGATACAGAGAGATTTCTCCTCGTCGACTTATTCTGCCGAGATCCAGACCCCGTCTTCCTCTTGCTTGAAAGGGTGGACGACGAGCTCAACGCTGGCGCTGCTCCGCTATACCAGCCCACAGAGAGCCCCGTTGTGTGCATGTATAAACCAAGCACGGCGATCGACTCACATGGCTGGAAGATGACCAACCTCCGCGTTGTAGCCCTCCCTCCGTACACCGGTGACCTCTCCGAGGGCGAAACCGCAGGGATGAAGTCGCTGAGGCGCTTCTGCGAATCCACCACTACCGGCTCCCCCTTTCACCTTGTCTTTCGCGGCTTCCTCGGGTTCCGGCACATTAAAACGGTCTTCGACGGTGACGAAAGCACCCTGCCGTCGCCTTCTTCCACCGAAGGCGTCTCCCTTTATTTCAAATATTCCCGGTGGCCGCAGCATGAAACGCTCGTTGTCGTTCTTGGGACATGCTCTCGTACCGAGTCCGCCATTGACAACCACCTACGCACATCCAGGACAACCTCGCTGTCATCCCGGATCGCCATGGAGACGCCAGGTCTAGGCGCACCACGCCGACCACGCTTCTGCATCCTTCGTTGGTCCGAGAGCGATGAAGAATCCCTGGCCGCTGCGACTGCGCATTCGTGCGAGACGGATCATATCGACATGGACGGACCATGGCCAGTGGAGCGCCGAGTGCAGGGTTGGTTTGGGGAAGTTGTGTTATCGTTCTCTCCTAGTCCGTTGGGTAGAGAAACGCTGCAAGTGAAATTCCGCGGTGCCAAGTAGGTATGATAGACGAAGAAATTGATTTGTGTACAGCTTCAGGTCTGCTGGTACGAGACGTAGAGAGCGGCCCATTGTAAACATCACCGTACATTTTCCAAGGCCAACCAACAATTCCATCTATCGCTAGCACCGCACATGGAACGGTCGTGACGATGCTGTTGCACGCTGATGTGGCGCTAACTCTGGCGTGGAGTCAGTAGCAGGTGTGAGGGCGAGGGAGCGATCTCGTGTAACCGCGAGGCTCGGGATATCGAGTGAGGTGAAAACGAAGCAATATACGACGCCCTGCGTGGAGGCCGAACGCGGGGCACGCGAGCTCGCGCACACGGGCTGGCAAGATGAAGGACGCGAGGGCGAGATTCAGGAAGGAGTCTTGGGCGTGTGCGTGGGCGAGGTCGAGGTGTAGCGAGAAGATATGCAGGCGAAGTTGAATGAGCATACCGCATGGCACGCGAGAAAAGGGCGGCCTCAGGGGGAAAGTTGACTCAAAGCCTACATACATACAGCGCGCGCGGCGCGAGGGCGTATCTAGGAGAAGATACTGTACCGAATCCAACTATAAATCCGCGATGCGGGTGATACGACGAAAGAAGCGAGAGAGAGCGTGGAGATGGACGGAGGTGGACCAAGACAGAGAGAAATGAACAGGGGACGAAGAGGGTGGATATTCAAGAGCGTTTGATAGGCAATCAAGTGAAATGAGGACGTACGATTACGGCTACGGGGTGCCATCGCGAGAGGGAGAGGGCGCCGCGCCGCGGGTGGTTGTGGTCGAGTGCGCGCGGTGTAGACCGCGAGAGTGCACGGACGACGCCGCGGTGCGATCGCATGTGTCGCATCTTGACGGGCCCATGCTATATGCCTACGAGGTAGTCCTATGGTATCCGCGGGCGGATAGCGAAGGGTGCGCGAGCCGGAATAGACTAGGTACGCGAAGACGAGGACCGAACGCGGAGATGATCGCGCGGGCGTACGTTAGCCTGGTCGACGGTGTAGGGTTCGTGCTCCTGCACTGTACGGCGACAGCGCGTGCGTATCAGTAGAGAGACCCGTTATACGGAGGTGTGATGGTCAGTGCGAGACCGGTCCAATGATTTCCAGTGCACTCACTTACAACCAAGCAGCATTCAGGACCACGCGCACTGAAAACCGAGTTCTCAAGAGTAGATGACCTCGCTGCGCGAGTGCTGTGGTCAGTTCTCCATCTGTGTCACTGTCATCCGCGTATTCTCACCGTTATATTAGTGTGCCCGGTCTCCTGATCTTGTATTAACATGGACACGTCCGCTTCAAGGAGATCGAGAGCATGCGGCTGCCGGCGCGAGCGCGCCATGCGCCATCCACTGGCTTCGCTGCGCAAGAACTGGGGCCTATGCAACGGGATTAGCGGTGAGTGAGCGTGCGATATTTCCAGCGCGTGTACCATGAACCCAATGCTCACACCGGAGTACGTTCACACCAGAGTAGCCTGGATCCCGATGCGCTCCGTCAGATCTGAGGCGGCGTTGAGTTGGGCGAGAGGCATAACCAGGCAGAGGTCCCGCCCAACGGTGGCGTTATGGATGTCGAGGAGGGCGAAGGGGCCGGCTTGTTCCTTGGTCGTCGTCGGGACGCTGCTCCGAAGACGAGACGGTCTGTAAATAGGTGAGTCAGTGCACTGTATCAAACGAGGGTATCTCGGAGTACGTACCATTGAGTCCAACACCTCCGAGGAGGAACCCAAGCTCGGAGAGGCAGTCCGTCGGCGAACTCCCGATGTCCAACAGGTTGAATAGATCAACCACATCGTCCGTCCCGGTCTATCAATATCGCGCGCGTCCGTTACAGGACCAACGCCGCAGACGAATCCCACCTACTGGGATTTCTGCAGAAGAGAGTCATCAGTCTCCAATGACCGCTTTCAAGGAAAGGTCAAACGTGCATCGGGTTGTAGAACATGGGGAGAGCGCCTCGGTTCCGCGGGCCGTCTCTCCGCGTAATCCCGAATCTGCCGTAGCATGCTCGTCCACCCTTCCAGATGCGAGGAAGCTCGTCTGAAGACGCGCCCTGCCTGAAAACTGGGTCCCAGCACGTGTTGATCCTCCCGCATCCTCATTCAACCTGCGCATATACTCACCTTGGAGTATAGATGAGAAGGGCACGCGTCCAGATCAGACGTCGCAGTGACGTCACCCCGCTTCCCAGCTCGAATCTGTGTCAAGGTGACCTCACACTGATTGGGGAAATGGGCGCAGAAATTAGCGGGATAGCGCGACGGGTGTGGAGAGAGATCCGGCGACCTAGACAGGGGATTCTCAAGAGAATTGAACAAACGGCACTCACATGGGATCCGATGTCAGAACGTCGCCAACGCTACGGCGCGCTGGGTGACGCAGTGGTCCTGGTTCGTTCAGATATCAACGGCCGTGGACCGCTGGAGGTGGAGTCGGGGTGAGCTGCACGAGGGATCGTGGTTGATATCGAGAGAGGCTGTGGGGTTCGGGGAGAGGACCAGTACGTGTAGTATCGAAATGGCACACTGTTAAGAGCGGGTGCCACAGTCGGCATGGAGGATGCGAGGGAAGTGAGTGCGACGACGCGCGCGCGCGCGCGTGGCATCGCGGCGGGTACAGCTCGAGCGCGAGCAGACCGCCTCCCCCGCGTCCGGCTCGGCTCGCACCACGTGCAGGAATGCGGTGGTGGCTCCCACTAGGAGTCGTCGGGGAGACAGTCCGAGGCGCGCGGGAGGGGCTTCGAGGGCGGTTGGATGCTTAAGGAGCGTGGCAAGCGCAAGCAATGTGTCGGTCCAGGGGCAGAGACGCAGCGCGCGCGGAGGGGAGCAAGGGGGCGGAGGAGAGGCCACGCTCGGGCCAGCGCGCGGGGAACGCGTGCGCGTCGGGTGTGCGGTCGCAGCGGGGGTGCCATCACAGGTGCCCGCGACCGGAGGTGGAGGTGACGACTCGAGTGAGGTCGTCATGTGAGGCGTCGAGGCTCACGCGCGTGGGCGCCGGAGACGCGTCGAGATGGTGGTGAAGGGCCAGGAGAGCAGCCGAATGCGCCCGGCGGAGAGGTGCCCGCAGGGGGTCGAGGCGGAGGGCGTCGAAGAGACGGCGCGCTATTGGGAGCAGCGCGTGACGATGACGGTGTGCTCGGCGGGAAGATGGACGGTCGGGAGGGACGTCGAGGGGAACGTCTTTTCCCGTGCGTTGGGAATCAAGAGGATGAAGCCGTGAAGGACGGAGAGCCGCGGGGTGGCGGAGAGGAAGTCCGGCGGTTGGGGCGCGACGGCGAGCAGCAGGCGGGAGCTAGGTCGCGTTGGGTACTTGTGGCCGCAATCCCACGCAGACTGGCCCGCGTGGAACGTCGTCGAGGGAAGTGGCAGGATAAGAGGGCAGCCGCTCCAAAAGGTTCGTCCACACCTCGCTATGACCGTGCTCGCACACGTTTTGGGTACGGCCAGCATCGGGATTCAACGGAAGCCACCGCTCTCGTGTTCGCGGAACATGGGGCTGGCCGATTTTTCAGCAATGCGCAGTTCGCGAGGCGTCGCCGCTGTCCATCGGTGCACGGTGTACTCTGTCGACCTTTGCGGAGGGCGCGAGAGCTTTCCTATGCCACATGGTCCACTTGTGCGCTCGTCAAGGAGCTCGTGCGGCCAGCCTGTCGATGGTTGTGGCTCATGCGGTCGCGTCAGATTCTTTCCACTCGCGCGGTCCCGCAGCCTGCGTAGTGCTTCAATTGAAGAAGTATGCGAAGTTGTGGCGATGAAGTACCTGAACGCGGAGGGGGGACGTCAGCTAAAACAAGTCCGAGGATGGTGCCACGAACATATACGCATGTTTGCCATCGACATAGAAGCGCACCTTGGCTGATGAACAAGTTGAACGATGTGGCTTGCACACGAGCGACAGACCTCGCTTACATCAGCCCTCGCGCGCGTTGGCGCCGCGTTCTCGAGTCTCGCCGGCTCGGACATCCACTACCTCCTCCACACCCACTGAACCACTCCACACCCACATCTATCAAGTTGCCCCGCGGAACCCCCACCGAGACGCACATTGCTCTTGCTTTGCCACTTCATTCCTCTCCGAGTCATGAGATCATGCTGCAAGTTTAGCACATTTCTCGCGGAGTACGGAGTAGCGAGACCCTTCTCATGAACTCAAGGATAATAGGTGCGCTGCTATCCATATCCCCTGAGTCTCAATCGCAATGCCTTTCCCTCAGGACGTCCCCACCTGTCCTGTTCGTGATTGACTATGGGCTCGAGATGCACATGATGTTGTGAGGCTCTGGAGGGCTGCGACGGAGATGGGGTTTGGGTAGTGAGTGACTGCGCCGCGCTCGAGTGAACATTGCGACTGACCGGCGATCTGTTGCAAGCCTCATGAACCACGGCGTATATGAGCAAGCGGAAGGGATGTTTGCGATGGGCGAGGAGACGATCGCTCTTACCCTCGAGGAGAAGCTCCTCTTTGAGCAGGGAGACGGTAGGCCATGGGGTTTCATTCGGGTACGCTCTCTCGAATCCTTTGCATTTTTCACTCTCCACCGAGGCCGCCGGCGTGCAGTTCACAGACGACAAAGGCACGCGTGACGTCTCCGAGTTTGTCAACATCTTCATTGTCCAAGGACAACGCGCTCGCCTGGCCGGCCGTTGCGCGCCGCACGTACCCCTCCGCTGTCAACGGGCGGATGGAGTCCACCATCACGCCGTTCGTGAAGTCGCCGCTCGTGATCAACCACCACCTCAAGGACAGACTCGGGCTCGCGGGCGGGTCCGCGTCTCTACACAAGGTCGACGAGTTCAGCGGATGCACGGCGCGGTTCATCGGGGCGCCGTCGTATATTGGGCCGGAGGAGACGACATTCCTGACGGTGCACACGGACTTTGGGTCCTTGGTGAGTGATTTGCCTTGTGTCCCCTCGCATTGTACCGACATCGCTCTCCCCAGTCGTTCCTGCACAACCGCCTCGGCGGCTTGCAGGTGCTCCCGCCCGGGTCCGACCAGTGGTTCTACGTTCAGGTCAGTGATCCTTCTCGATTCGCCGCGCTCGTGCTCATGCGGTCGTCCGTCGCCCAGCCACTGCCCAGACACGCGATCTGCAACATCGGCGACACCCTCAACATCTTCTCTGGCGGCACCCTGCGCTCCAACATCCATCGCGTCGTGTGAGTCCGTCCGCGACGTGCCAATGCCCCGCGTCTCACCTTCCCAGCCCGCCTCAGCGGAAGAAGGCCCACGAACGCCACTCGGTTGTGTTCTTCACCCGCCCGAACGACGACCTCGAGCCGCGCACGCGGTCTGCGCACAACGAGCGCATCGCTATAGCGGTCGCGAACGCGCCCTCGAGGAAGTACACCCCTGGCATGACGGCGATGGAGTGGCTTGTGAGGAAGGCCAAGTCGCAGCGGGTGACAAACCACAAGGTGTGTCCTGTTCCGCTGAGGTGCGCTGTTTCCAAGGGTTGACCGTGATTGCCCATCCCTATCCGCATACAGCTCAAACTCTGTGCACTGCGGTCCCAGCCGCACCCGCCCTTTTGCGCGCGCCCCTGAGCAGAGCTGGGAGCGTCGGCAGCCGCAAGACGGGCACCCGACGCACAGCCGGCACGCGAACGACCTCAACGTCGCCGCGGAGGACGCGCTTGCTTGGCCCACGGTCACGCGCCATATGACTACCCCGCCCCGTTGAAAGCGCGCATGGCTCCTTCGTCCGGTGCGCAATCGAGACAAACGGGACGATGCTCGCGATTCTCAACGAATGGCTTGGGCTGCCGTGCAGTACGCCGGTGCAAGCATCGAAAGGAGGAGTGGAGCTGAAGTGAGCCGCGGGTCACGCGGAGCCCACTGCGCGAGCCGTCCGAGGGCACCACTCATACTTTGGCAGCCTGTCGTTCTTGCGTGACTGTCTTGGCGGGCTGCCAGTACGCGGACGTGGCGGTATGTCAAGGTAGGTTTCCCTCGCTCGATCGCGCTGGCATGGAGCTGACGGCCGTCTCGCCGCTATACAGCCTATTCCCAACCACGCGATCTGCAACATCGGAGATGCGCTGACAATCTTCAGTGGTGTCCTTCTCAGGTCCAACCTCCACCGCGTCGTGTAAGTGTCTCGCGTACCCTGTCTTCGCTGACTCGGCTCTGAACAGACCTCCTGGAGAACAGCTGGCGCACTGCGAGCGATACTCCCTCGTCTACTTCACTCCACCCGGAGACAGCGTCCAGACGGCCCCGCCCGCAGATCAAAGCGCGATCATTGCCGACTCTGCGGTCGCCCGCGCTGCGCCGCACCTGCACGAGATTTTCGACCTCACACGAGTGGTTTACGCGCCAGGTGAAGAGCACGCACGTCAACAACCAGAAGGTATGCGCACTGATGAGGACACTTTCGTGCGGCTGACGAACATGCTAATGTGCGCAGGGAACGTACGGCGATGTTTGGAACGCTGCCCGCGAGCCTCACCTAGCTTAAGCATTGGTCTCTTTAGTATCCTGCGTCATGTTGTAGCACTCAGTCGTCGTCGTCTCATGTCAGCTTTCAGCTTGAGCTGTTGCGTTCGACGATCGGCATAACGAAAATTGAACACGGTGACACGCGCTGCCGCCACCCGATCGCGCATCGGAGTGAAGCTGTGAGCCCTCCGGCGCGCCGATTGGAGTCCGAACGTCTTGCGCACAAGCAAAGGTGGTTGCGCCCGTCGGCGAGCACTTGCCACCACGTGCGGCTGAGGCACAGGCGGCCGCGCGCGATCTCGCCGTCGCCGTGCCAACCGCCGCGGAGGGCCCCTTTGCGGCGGTACCAGTAGCAATGCAGATGACTCGTGAAGCGTCACTTACCGCACATCTTTCTAGCCATCCTTCGACCTCTGAGTTGTCGGTGTCCGCGTGGCGGTCGCACACAGTACAGACCTACCGGGCGCCGCCGGACCTAGCTCAAACGAAGCATCTTTATGAGTGGCAGCCATGCGGGAAAGTTTTTAGAATGCATCACATACCACGACGAGATGAAGGGTCTTCGAGCAAAGCGCGGGGACTTCCTCAGGCCAGTGCGTGGCTGATGTCGATGAGACGAGCATGGCAGTAGAGAATACCCTGAGTCAGAGGAGAGGGCGGACGGAGGGGAGCAACGCCATCTGTCCCCATGCTTTTATAATGCTTCACGGGTGGTGGCGGTTTCATCTGATGCAATCACACCTTGCGGAGTGGGCGATTCTGAGATATTTCCAGGGCCATCATTTGCAAGTAGCGCCAAGGCGCGAGCGTCGAAGCAGCACGTACGTCGTGCAGGTCATCAGCGTTTCGCCGAAAAGGTTGTAATGTCCTTGTATATAATGGCTGAATTGGCATGCAATCCATATATTGTATGCCGTGGAGCGCGCATTCGTGTATCCGCTTTAAATATCAAGCGCTTTCCACCATGGCATTACAATGTCGTCACAATGTTCTCACAATGCTCGCAATATTGGCACAATGTACCCAATGGATGACAGGCATTGCGAGGATTGCAGTAAGTCCAGCAATTATGTGGTGTTACAATCTGGCGTGCACATTTTGGTGCGAGTCGGTCATGGGCTGGCATGCTACATTCGGATACGACCTCCGAGGCTCCGACACATTTTAGGCACACGGCATAGCAGATGCTGATGAACAAGCCTCGAATTATTAGGCAAGCTCGGATCTGGTAGAGTAACTAGGTCTCGATCACCGTAGCTAAAGCCGCTAAAACATGGGGAAAGGATGTAATCCCACAAGGGCCCGAAGACGCGCGCTAGGAGCCGCAAGTACTAGGGGAAGTAAGTACTCGTACAGATACTGCCTGTCGCGCGTTCTTCATCCAGTGAGCGGCGGGTACAAGGTTGAGAAATGGGCAGGCTTACTTTGTGGGGGCGCGGGACCCACCTCGGACGCGCGCGCGGCGTTCCGCACGTTGCCCGCCGCGCGCGGAGTGCCGCCACGTTCCCGCTGCGCGCGCCGGGCGCGGCGGCGCCGTCCCCACCCCGTTCGCAGGATGCAGCCAGACACCTTCACGCGGAAGACCGCTGGCACTCGCCCGTCGACCTAACGAACGCGCGCGCCGCGGCGGAAGATGACATCCGCGTGCTCCCCCCGGGACTGCGCGGACGACGGTGCTCAACCTGAGCGGGCTGTGGGGCAGCGCACGCCAGCTGCGCAATTGGGTCTCGCGCGTCGCGATGACTCGCAGGACGCCCTGCAGGCCAAGGTGTGCGCGTCTCCCTGGGCACACACACGGCACAGTACAGTCGCGGGGCACCTGAGGTGCGTGTCGGGGGGAGCTCTGGCATGGCACGACTCGTGATGGGGGTTCAAATGCTTACACCTGGAGGCTTACCAGGTGAGGGAACTGGCACGTCCCTCGCGGCCGGAGCAAGAGCAAGAGCGACAGTGGTCGTGAACGCGATCGTACGTGGCTGCAAATGTGGATGCGCGAGAACCAGAGGGAGGAGTGCTGCGATATAGTCCAGTAAATGTTTGCGTGCGGATAGGGTGATAACATACTTATCTTGAGAGGAGGAAGGCACTCGGACGTGTGGGTGAGACATTGGAGAGGAAGAGAGGGGGTCGCCTTCACAGACCCCTCGCATACCACTCTAAGTACGTGTGCAACACAAGGCACCAACCCGCGGGCGGCGGCAGCCACCGCAAAGCTAAAATGACCGCTAGGCTGAGCAAGCATATCAAAGGAGCAAATAAACTCATAGTGAAACGTACACAGCACCACAGATGAATCCAAGCTAGAGAGATGGGCAGACAAGCTGCATGACACCGATTTTGGTAGAGGTGGAGAGCTTGGGGGTCGATATCGTTGGGGAAAGCTGAGGGAAAAGGCAAAGAAGTGGTAGAGTCGTGCCAGAAGGGAGAGGGTACCGCTGGAAGGTTTGTTTGTTTGTTTGTTTGTTTGTATCCCATTTATCGCCCGTGAGGGCGGAGCCCTATGGTAGGCGGTACGTACGGTAATTACAAAGCGGGGAGGGCTATCGCATACGGGGAGGATTTCGTGTCGACCCTCCGGGGAGGGGCGGGCGGGCCAGGGTGTAAGCCAAAGTAGGGTACATGAGCTCATGTCAGTAGACTAGGAAATGAAAAGAATTGAGGGACGTAAGGTGGGAGACGTTACCGCGGGAGCCGGGACGAAGGGGGTAGTCCGTCAGTTCGAATCATCATAACTAATCTAAGGTGAGCCACGTCATACGCAGGCGCCCTGGAGCAAGGGGGTCGTGACCTTGCGGAGCATAGAGGCGGGTGTGGGGAGGGGTGAAGGAAACGGCCACTGGGACGGGGGAGGAGAGGGGGGATATGGGTGGGATAGCAGGCACAGTAGCGATGGGGCACGACGGGGGTAGGGACGGGTACAGTGAGCACCAGAGTGGGGTCGCGCGGGGGCGCGGGGGCCGCCGAGCGGTGGCGGCTGGGACGCAGGCGGTTATGGAGGTCCGGGGTGTGCGCGCGAGTAGGGGCGACGGCCAGTTGATGGTGGTAGTAGACCGAGGTCGGTCGGGCAATTACCGCTGGAAGGTCGCGGGCGACGACTTGTGTCATGTAGTCGAGTCGCATCATGACATAACCTCGCGGTAACAGGCCTAGCGGACTGCGCCGCCGGGCTGTGCAGACAAGGTGAGAAACAGCGGAGACGGTCCGAAGAAGGGCGCACCTCTCCGTGCTCACGCGCGCAACCGAGAGCAACGACACCAACCTCCCGCGAGCGAAGGGCCCTTCGGCGTTGGCCTGTGCCGGTCGCGGACATTTGGCGGACATCGCGCGGTGCCCAGCCTGTCCTTGAGCGCTTGAGCAGGATGCTCAGCCTGGGCGACTGTGCTTCGCTCACGTGATCAAACCTTTCCGGCATTATTATGTCATGAAATGTTCATAATGCCGATGCACCCATTATAACGATGCCCCTCCTTACAATGTCCTTACAGACGCCTTTCAATCGTCGCGCATTATTTCAAGCGCCGAAATGCTTACCCCGCGGTCCGCCCTTTTGCTGATGGTAGCATCAGGCTTGTAGGTTCTTTTCCAGATACGAGGAAAGTCTCCTAAATATTTGCGAACGCACTCTACGCACTGACAGATGACGAGTGTCTAGACACGCGAAGTCTCGCCTGCAGCGTCCCCTGGGCCCCCGCGCAAACTGAACAGACTCCGGCATACGTCCCACCTGCACGGTCACGCCATCCACCCTGCTCGCTCCCCCTCGACACGAGTAACTCGGGCGGAGATTGCGCCCGAGCCCGATCACGATCGCATCCCGCCGGTATCCCTTCCCGCAGGCTTGACGGTCTGGCGGGAAGCTTGAAGCTTGCTCGAAAGCTTCGCCCCCGTCGGACTAGGCTTGCGCGCTGTGGCAGGCCTCACAGCTAGCGGCGGGCGATCGAGCAGCAGCGCGTCCCGCCCGCCGTCCGGAGCAGGTTCAAACCGATGGGCCGCAGGTTGTTTCGTCGAGCGCTGCACTGCGCTCTAGATCTGTGACCCGCATCCGGAAGAACGAGTCGCCATGGACCGGCGGAGCAGAAAGCCTTGCTCGTTCGTCTCAAACCCTAAGCTCTTGTAATGCTAATCAAACGATCGCCTCTGAACGCAAAAAGGCTGGCGCACCTTGGGACCGATTCTCGCCTCGGCACAGTGCCGTGCACCGCCTCTCCTCCCGCATCCGTACCACCCGCCTTTCGCTCGTCCGGACCCGCACGGACTTGCTGCGGTGCACGTACTCGAGCTCGGTGAGCACGAACCTGGGTCCCTGGCACCGGCGCCCACGACCGGTCCTCGAACACGCGCCGGACCAGGTCGGCCCCGGCGAGCGAGCCGAGAGAGATGGCGTCCACGCGGCATAGGACGAGGAGCGTGCACAGCTCCACCATGGGAGCGGGTGCCCCGTCATGAACATGTGCGTTGCGCTCGTTGGCTCGAGCGGCGCCTCCCGCACGGCGATGTCCACGCGCGCGCGAAACCGGCTGGGAGCGCGGTTAGCGCGGAGAAGCGGAGGGCGGTGAGCGTGGTCTCGAGCACGATATCGAGGTTGACGAGCCACCGGGTCCGTGAGCATGCGCCGCGGCTTGCGATCCGAGATCGGGAACGTGCCGTGGAGCCGCTGAGGATGCGCGCGTGAAATTCGGAGAGCCAGTAGGTGAGGTGGCCGACGGAGGCGCATGAAGAGGCCGGAGAACGCGACCACGTTGGGGGGAAGGCAGACGTTCATCGGAGAATGGTGTGTGCGTCCAAGGATGAAGGTGTTGCCGAGCACGCGCGTGGCCAGGTGTTGACACCCATCGCGAGCTCGGCGAGGGGATGCGGGAGTGGGGAGTGGCTGGCGACCTATGACAGACCCCCGTATATGATGGCGAAGGAGTCGATCCGATTGCGTCTCGTGTAGTGAAGTACCTCGTCAGGGGGCATGAGTGTACCTGTTGGGAATGTTCAGCATGACTAGTGCAACAGCGAGCGAGCGAGCGAGCAACATACGTACGAAAGGCCCCGTCGGATTCTTCCCCGACGGTGTTCAGCAAACAGTTTCACGGCACAGTTGCTTGATGGCCATCTTGGAGGCACGTTGTGGCGCAGAAGGTAGATGATGGTGGTCATGGGATCATGGGTGTAGTGCCTGGTCCACGTGCGTTAGATAAAGCCATAAAGGAGACAGACGTCGACTTACAGAACGTTACTCCTCCGCATCCGCGTGAAGTGGGAGGGGAACGCCTCTAACCGATTCGAATCACCCATATGCATCTTCATCAGCTCTTCCAAAAGCCCGCCATCGACGAATTAGATGGCCATCTTCGACTGTATGGCCCTGAATGCGCCCGGCGGAGATGTGTCCGACGGAGAGCACAGCGCGCCAGTGGGAGCACTGTGTGATGATGACGGTGCGCGCGGCGAGACGATGGACGGTCTGGAGGGGTGTTGACGGAAACGTCTGTTCCCGTACGTTGGGGATTAAGAGGTTGGAGACGTGGAGGACGGAGAGCCGGAGGTCGGAGGAGAGGGAACGTCTGGCGGATGGGGCGCAGCGGCATTGCGGCAAGCAACAGATGGAATCCTGGGAGCCGGGTCACCGCGTTGCGTACTTGTGGGCGCAATCCCACAGACTGGCCCGCGTGGGACGGCGTTGAGGGAACGGGCTCAGAGGGCGGCCGCTCCGGAAGGTTCCACACCGCGCTACGGCCGTGCTGGGACACGTTTTGGGCACGGCCAGCATCGGGATTCAGCGGACGCTTCCGCTCTCGTGTTCACGGAATACGGGGCCGGACGAGTCTTCAGCGACGCGCAGTTCGCGAGGCATCGCCGCTGTCCATCGATGCGGGTGTACTCCGTCGACCTTGGGCGCGAGGGATTTGCGATGGCACGTGGTCGAGTTGTGCAATTCAAGCAATTGGTGCGGCCAGCCTGTCGGGGTGTGTGGCTCATGCAGCCGCGTCAACTTCTTCTTTCCACTCGCGCGGTCCCGCGGCCTGCGTATGAAGTTGCCGTCGTAGACTAAATGGCGGACCACGAGACGACGGTCTTGAATGTGGCGGGCATCGCAGACGCTGAGAAGTGATGTTTTGAGCAACGGTGGGCGAGGCTTCAACGTTCAACAGCCGCACATACCTGGCAGCGCACTGGTTTGGTCCTCCGGAATTTATCGTTCCATCCACATCTTCATATCTGCACGCGAGCGCGTCTTGAGCCTGAACTTGCGCGAACCGCACCATAGAGCATGTGTCTTGCGTCTGTGGGACGTCGTCAGGACCGTCGCCATTCCTCCTCGAGTCCCTCTGGCATGTATTGAGCTCATACAGAGCTCCTGAAATGGCATAGTTCAGCATCACTTGTCCACAGAACAAGGATGCTAGCCCCCTGTCCGCCACCAGAGTGCTAATTCCTCCAGAACACTACCCCAGTGCCATCTACCCTCCAGAAACATGCTACGGCCGTCGACGCCTTCCATATTGCGAGTGCATCGCGGTGGGGGCATCGAAGGGACGCACCCGAGCGAGAGACGCGGGGAGGAACGCAAGAGCGAGGGCGTGAGCTGACGTACCGGCATGCCCCATCTCCTCTAGACCTGTCTGCGACGTCGTGCGGGCGAGCGAGCGAGGGCGGATGTGCGGCGACGAGTGCGCAGACGCGGCGGCGACGACCGGATACGGCGTTTATCCGGGCCGTCGTGCCATCTGAGCGATGACGTCAGCGACCGGCGTCAATGCGTCTGCCGAGTGCCTGCTGCCACGCTGACTCTCATAGCATTTTGTGACTCTCGCGATTGCTGCAGACTGCTACATTTATTGTCGATACGTGGTACTACATTGGATATCAAGTTACTCCCCTGTCGTCTGTAACCGTGCCCCTCTGCCGTCCGTCGCCGGAGTGCGTCTCCGAGACGCTCCGCTCCTCCAACAGCACGCACGCGGGGCTCACAGAGTGGCCGGAGTCCGCTGCGCGGGGCACAAAGGGCGACGCGAGGCGATGGAGGGAGCGGCGAGGGCGCGTGGGCTGCGGCCGCGAGGGGCTGGGAGAGACGGGCCCGCTGAGGACGCAGATGTGGATGCGCGCGCAGGGTGCTTCGCATGCCATGCCGCTTCTCGTCGATAACCATCAAAGAGCCCATTGGCGATCGCGTGATGAGCAAGAGGCTCCAGCAGAGGCTCATCCGCTGCTTGCGCATGTCCTCGATCACATGCCGGGTTGGCTTGGAGTCGTGCGTCGACAGCGCCAGCGGCGACGAGTCCGAGTGCAGCCTGCGCGGGTCGGGCGACGCTTCTGCGACGTGCGTCGTGCCGTCGGGCGAGGGGCGGCCACCGGAGTTCTGGGACGCCTTCCGCGGATTGTTGGCGTTGGCGGAGAAGGGCAGAAGCGGGGCAGGAAGGGCCCGCGGCAGCGGCGAGCACTGGAGGGGGGCGAGGGCGAGTGCCCCTCCTTCGACGAGTGGACTTCGGACCACCAGGAGTGGACCCGTTGCGGCTGGGCGGCGAGCGACAGGTCCGAGGACAAAGATGCTTCGGCCTGCGGCGGTGTCGAGGAGCTAGAAGCCGTATCGCTCGCTGACGGCACGGGCGGTGTCGACGAGGGACGGGAACCTGAGCTCGTCGACGTCGATTGCAGGACGTTGACGCACAACCTCCCCGTCCTTCCGATGACGGAGCTCGGGAGGCCGTCCGACGCGCTCATCTCTGGCGAGCTTGGCCGCCGGACGGGAGTTCGCGTGTTCCCACTGCTCCGACCCGCGGAGCCGCCGCTGTTGCCAGCGCTCGAACACGTGTGGCTGGTCCCCGACGGGCAGAGCGGGGCATCGTCTGCGCGGAGGGTAGCCGGCAACACGCTCATCGCTGCGCGACGGACCCCCCCACGGGCCCGGGCGAAGCCTGCAGTGTCGGGGACCGGACCGCGTCGGACGAGCGCGGCAGCGTGTGGGGCGTGGAGGCGACAGGGGGCGGACGGGAGCGGGCGTCGACATCCATGAAGTTCGAGGTGAAGCCGGCGACAGGGACACCAACTTCGCAGTCGCCGACAGAGACCGGAGCCGTGGGCTGTGCGTCGTCCCTTCGTCACCGTTGGGAAGTTGGATGGAGCCGGGGGATCCGCGTTGCTGGGGGCGTCGCTGGGGACGCTGGTGCATCTGCGTTGCTCGTCGGACACACTTCAGTGGCCCTGATCTCCGACGCGGCTTGCGAGATGACAAGGTCGTCGACATAGGCCTCCTTGTGCTTCTGCATCTTGCCGCGGACGGCGTCGATGGCGATGAACACACTAGTCCGCCGGACTCCGGATGAGCAGTGGAGGAGCACGGGGGTGTTGTCCTTCGCAAGTATCGCAACGCGAGTAGAAGCCTCGACTTCTTCCGCGGCACAGTCCTTGTACGAGACGATCGTCTTGCCATGTGCACGTGGGAGGCTCTTGGCAGTAGACTGGCCGAGCGGTCCTTCGTCCCGTGGGGTTGACCGGTCGAACAGGCATGTTCGACGGTGTTGCTGTGCGACAGAGGCCGAGGAGCGGAAGGCAGTGAAGATCTCCCCAAGAGCGGGCGAGGATAAGACCCCGGAGCAGCCGCAAACGCGAGAAGTTACGATTGCGCAGAGAGAATCCTGCGACATCGATGATCCGTGCTCGAGCTGCCAATAGGGTCCTCCGCGCGAGTCGTTGGTTCACTGCTGTCAAGAATGTTGGACATCTGTTATCTTCGATGTTAGAAAGTGCATGGAAAATCAAAAAAAGCGAAACAACGCACCGCGGCTTGGTTGCAAGCAGGATTGTCTCCGTTATAGACCAGTACTCGACCTCGGGAGGCGAGAAGCAATAGGTGGGGACGCGTGGAACACATCGTTGTCCCAACGGGCTGGAATAGAATCATCGTCAGCACGAGTGAATCCATGTGATCGTAGCACAATACACACCTCGGTTGCGCGAAGTCGAAGCGCGACAAGCCCTTCTGCTACCTTTGACTGCCGTTCCCTCTTCAGGTTGAGCCGTTAAGGGAGCCATGGGAGCGTCGGCACGCCTGCTCGTGGGCAGCCTACACAGCTACATACTCTCGTCCGCGCGCGAGACCCCTTAGCAAGTGAAGATTCGCCGAAAAAGACCCGTCAGCTACCGCACTACATCGAAGGGGAGCGCCGGCTGCGGTGCGGGGTAACCAGAAGAATGACCTGAACTCACCGTTAACACTGGGTCGCTTCTCGAGCGCAGCCACCAGGGGTTCCCAATCGACGTACACGTTGAACAGGTCGACGCTCATGAATGTTGACAACGTCTTGTATTTCGATGAGGCATTGAACATGCGCCGCGACGACTGACATCGCCTGCCGACGGTGACCAAACTATGAATGAGGGAGAACGCGCACGTCTGAAAGGACGCGGCGATTGTGACGGTAAGCAGTCGACATCAACCACAGGGCAGGGTAGGCATTGATCGCGGTGTGGGGAGAGGGCGCAGCTGTGGACTCACCCTTGGCCTCAGCCACCGCCAACCGTACGCTCTCGCTCGGAATTCCCAGTTCGTCGTGCGATTGCGGAGAGTGGGTGTTCACCGACGAGGCGGCCGACAGTCCTGAAGGCCTGAACGGCACCGGAGTTCAGAGGGCCTGACAAAGAATGAAGACAATGGCAGATACGTACCGAGCTAGATTCGATGACAGGTGGCGAAGGAGCCTCTGCTGTCAAGGGCCAGCGAGATGGCTGGACCGCCTGTTCAGTATCTGTGGACGCAACGATACGCAGACTGCTAAAAGAACGCACCCTTTGAAGGCGACTCATGCTGGTCTCACAGGGTTGACCACGCGAGGACCGCCGAAAAGAAACGAGAGCGCGTCGCCCGCGTCCAGGGAAGAGGCGTGAGGGTGTGGACGAAGAGCAGGAGAGAGCGTAGCACCTGCGCCTCCAGCCTGCGGGTGTTCCGGCGTCCGGGGCTCGCCGGTCCGCAGGGCCCAAACAGGCGCGTCGTCATCGGCGCTTGCAGATTGTCCTCTGCGTGCCGTGCGCACGGCGACGCCCATCTCCGTGGGCAGCGTCTCGAGACGGAGGACGAAGACGGGGTGTGCGTTGCGCGCCCGATGCGCTCCGCGAGCTCGTACATATCGCTTGGTGCCGACTCCTGCGCATTTCCGTCCCCCTCCGGATCCTGGGCGGCGCGGACGTCCTCGCCATGTCTTCTTCCCCATCCTATTGGCTACGCCGCGCCTGGTCAGCCGCGCCCGCTCCACCTGAACGGTCCCGCCTTCCACGCATTTCGCTCCGCCGCCTTGAGTCCGTCAATCCGCCGCAGCACCGTGTCCACGGGCATCGCGGGGGATAACACCACGATCCGCTTCGGCACGAGTGACTCGGGCTCGAACTTCTCCCACTGCGACGTCAACGAACGCCGCGGGAACAGAAGACGATATATCGCTCATGAACGCCTGGAGCAAACGAGGAAGAGACGGCCGCCGATACCGACAGAATGCGGACCGTGGGCTGGTTGGCACTGGTGCCTGCGTTTCCAGCCAATTGCGTCCCCCGCAAAACACGCGGCGCATATCGTCTACGGAAGCTCCCCTCGAAGTTCTCCATCCGAGTCTAGAGCCGCACCACGACCGAATGCTCGTTTCTCGCTGTTTCGACTCTGATTCCGGAACCCTCTGTTCGGCACGTCCTCCTGGACATGCGTTATCGTCCGCGTGGTCGAGCGCACCGCGGTGATCATGTGAGTCTGCAGCTCGCTCCTCACTTCCTTCCTGCGCTCAAGGTGCTACTCCGGGATATTGATGCCCGCTGCCCCGCTGCTCTTCAGTATCATGGATCTTGCTATTCACGCGGACGTGCTCTTGTGACCGACTGAGGTTGCGAAGATCATCGGTGCAAACATCTCCGCAGCGATGCTTCTGTGCACAACCCTCCTGGGGTCATCGGCAACGCGGCGGGGCACTGCCGCGGACCTGCCTGAACCCTCGTTGCAACGGTATGTTTTGTGCATGCCTGGACCAGCTGACTCATTTGTCTCAGGGGTGTTCATCTCCGCTCAAACCAGGGCTGTGCGGCTGGGAGATCTAGAACATCGCGCTTGTCCTTCCTGGAGTCGGCGTCGAGCTGCTTTCCGATCCCCCGCTTCGCCCACCACTGGCATATGGTGCCCATTCGCGCGCATACACTTTCATTTATAACGAGCGCGACTGAGACACTCGTGGTTACTGAAGTCTACTCCGGCGATCCAAGCGTCGGCGAACATCTGCGTATCGGACTATATCATGTACCTCGCGACGAATGACATACCTCTCAGCTTCGCCCAAGGGTGAACACGCACGTTATCAGAACCTGACATTTTCGTGGCAGGGAAGGTCATCTCGCCCTAGGTAGCGCGAAGCCTGCCCACACTGTGTTCGCTTTCATTTCTCAGCAGAAGCATCGGAAGTGCTCCGAGGCTATCGCATGCATGTTCCGCACGGCGGAGCGTGCGGTCGGTGTATGAGACCGGGGTCGCCCTTGCAGCAACTTGGCCTCTTGCGTCTCGCCCTCAGCCCTCGACCCATCTCACGTCTCCTCCCGTCCATCTTGTGTCTCCTCCCAGCCATCGACATCCTCTGTGAACCCAAGTACCGCAAAACCCATCGACCGTCTTGGATACTCTCATCGTACGTCCCCTCTTCTGATGCTTTGTATCGCATTTTCTCATGCTCCCCAAGTTTCTGTACCCCTCCCGCAAATTGTGCACATCACCTCTCACCCGGTATTCGTGCTTACTCTCGCGTGACATACATGTGCTAATATTCGTGATAGAAGCGATGTGGCTCCTGGGCACCGCGCGCGCGAACCTCGTCTTCTTTCCCCAACCTGAGCGCGTTTCTGGAGGCTATGCCATCCTGTCGCACACCTGGGGGGAGGAAGAAGATACGTTTCAAAAGGTTCAAAAGCTGAACGTAGAATCCAACAGCACCTTCTCCCCGGAAGACCAACATCCCTTGCCTCGAACCGAGCTCCGATCTCTAATTTCTGAAGCAGTCTCAAGGGAATCTGCGGCTCGCAGAGACTTGGAAGATGCTCTCCATCGGGTGGAGTCCCAGATCATGCAGATACTTCAGTTGACTCCTCCTTGCCGTACCAATTCCTCCCCCGTAGTCTGTGATTCTACCGAAGGGAATCGAGCATCCGATACCGTTGAATGCGAGCCAGGTCAGTGTAATCAAAGCTCACTTATCCTCCGAGTCGGCGCTGACATACGACTCGACCCAAGGCCGCTCGATACATTCAGACCCACGTGCCCCTGCGATACCGTTTTCCCCTACTCCTACACCCGTCAAAGGACTCGCTGAGCCACACCGGTCGTCACCGCCATGGTTCAACCCACGCGATCGCCTCACTTCAAAAGTTCGATCATTCCTTGAGCTCGCCGAACGGCACGGGCATGAGTACGCTTGGGTCGACACATGCTGTATCAACAAGGAGAGCAGCGCCGAGCTCTCGGAAGGCATCAATTCCATGTTCCGCTACTACGCCGTCTCCGCCATCTGCTACGTCTATCTCAGCGACGTCGAATACTACTCCGGCGCTCGTTCACGTCCCATGTGGAACGTCTTCCTAAACAGCCGCTGGCACAAGCGGGGCTGGACTCTCCAAGAGCTCATCGCGTCCCGCATCCTCGTGTTCTATTCCAAAGAGTGGATCTCTCTGGGCACCAAGTACGAGCTTGCCGATCGCCTTGAACGGGCAACTGGAATCTCCGCGGCAGTCCTCCGCTTCGAGAGCCCGTTTACTGACGCGAGCATCGCGACGCGCATATCCTGGGCGGCGCATCGGGAAACCACGAGGCCAGAAGACGCTGCCTACAGCCTCTTCGGGCTTTTCGGGGTCAACATGCCGACGCTCTACGGCGAAGGGCAACACGCATTCTGCCGGCTCCTCATGGAGATCTCGAAGACGTCGCGGGATCCTTCAATTTTTCTCTTGGGAGAAAGATGGAATCTGCGGAGGGTGGAAGACCTCAAAGTGGCCCTCCAGGAAATGCCCCAAATCGGAACCCGTCGTCATCTTCTCCCCCTTCAGCCTTCGCCGACCTTTAGCCGATTCAAACCTATTCCTAGGGTAATCAGATACGAACTCAGAGCCCGCTCGCAGAGAGGACAAGATGAGGTACGCTGGTATGGATGCCATTCTACGCTGTACTACATTGACGACCATTTTAGCACAGCTCGATTGCAAGCACGACCACAGAACTCCGTGCTCCCACGTTTTCCGTGTCACCAGGCGGGATCGAGCTCCACGCGGCTGTTCTGCCTCTGGATGATACACATAGATTCCTCCTTGTCGACTTATTCTGCCGAGATCCCGACCCCGTCTTCCTCTTGCTTGAAAGGGTGGATGACAAGCTCAACGCTCACGCTGCTCCGCTATACCAGCCCACAGAGAGACCCGTTGTGTCGCTGCGGGAATCACGCACGGCGATCGACTCACATGGCTGGAAGATGACCGATCTCCGCGTTGTAGCTCTCCCGCCGTACACCGGCGGCCTCTCCGAGGGCGAAACCGCAGGGATGGAGTCGCTGAGGCGCTTCTGCGAAGCCACCACTACCGGCTCCCCCTTTCACCTTGTCTTTCGCGACTTCCTCCGGCTCCCGAACATTGACATGAACAGAAGCACCCTGCCGTCGCCTTGTTCCACCGAAGACGTCTCCCTTTTTTTTACTCGCGGCGATCGTCTAAGGCTCGTAGTCGTTCTTGGGACATGCTCTCGTACCGAGTCCGCCATCGACAACCGTGACCCACGCTCATCCAGGCCAACCTGGTCGTCCCGGATCGCCACGGAGACGCCAAGTCCGGGCATACCACACCGACAACACTTCTGCATCTTTCACGACGGTGAAGGAGCCACGGCTGCTGCGGCTGTACATTCGTGCGAAACGGATCATATCGACATGGACGGACCATGGCCAGTGGAGCGCCGAGCGCAGTCGGGGTATTGGGAAGTTGTGTTATCGTTCTCTCCCAGTCCGTTGGGTAGAGAAACGCTGCAAGTGAAATTCCGCATTGTCCTGAAGTATGGAAGGTAGACGAAGAAATTGATTTGTGTACAGCTTCAGGTCTGGTGGTACGAGACGTAGAGCGCCGCCTATTGTAAATATCACCGCACATTTTCTGGAGCCAACCAACAGTTACATCTATCGATAGCACCGCGCATAGAACGGTCGTGACGATGCTGTTGCACGCTGATGCGGCGCCAACAGCGATCTCGCGTATCCGCGAGGTTCGGGACATTGGTTGAGGTGAAAAAGAAGCAAGGTACGACGCCCCGCGTGGAGGCCGAACGCGCGACGCGCGAAGTGGACGAGGACGGGGAAATAGACGCGGGGAGGCGAGCTCGCGCACACGGGCTGGCAAGATGAAGGACGCGAGGGAGAGATTCAGGAAGGGGTCTTGGGCGTGCGCGTTGGCAAGGTCGAGGTGTAGCGAGAAGAAGTCGAGGCGAAGCTGGATGAGCCCACCACACACGCGAGAATAGGGGGAAAGTTGAGTCATAGCCTACATACATGCAGCGCGCGCGGCGCGAGGGAGTATCTGGGAGAAGATACTGTACCGAAGTCAATTATAAATCCGAGGCGCTGGTGACACTGCGGAAGAAGCTAGGGAGAGCGTGGAGATGGATGGAGGTGGACCAAGACAGAGAGAAATGAAAAGGGGACGAAGAAGGTGAATATTCCGGATCGTTTTATAGGCAATAAAGTGATTAAAGGACGTACGATGACGGCTACGGGGTACCATTGCGAGAGGGAGAGGGCGCCGCGCCGCGGGTAGTGGTGATCGAGTGCGCGCGGTGTAGACCGCGAGAGTGCACGAAGGACTCCGCGGTGCGTTCGCATGCGTCGCGTCTTGACAGCTCCATGAGCTATGCGTACGAAATATTCATAAGATATCTGCGTGCGGGTCCCGATATGTGCGCGAGGCGGAATAGACGATATGCGCGAAGACGAGGTCCGAACGCGGAGATTATCGCGAGGGCGCTAGGCTGGTTGAAGATGTTGTGTTCGTGCGCCTGCACCGTACGGCGACAGCGCGAGGGTATCAGTTGATAGGCCCGTTATACGGAGGTATGATGGTGAGTACGAGACAAGTCCGATGATTTCCAGTACACCCACTTACAACCCAAGCAGCACTCAGGACCGCGCGCACTGAGAACCGTGTTCTCAAGAGTGGATGACCCCGCTGTGCGAGTTCTGTTGTCAGTTCTCCATCTGTGTCGCTGACATCTGCCTATTCTCACCATTGTAGTAGTATACTCGGCCTCCTGATCTTCTATCAACACGGGCACGTCCGCTTCAAAGAGATCGAGAGCACGCGGCTGCCGGCGCGAGCGCGCGATGCGCCATCCACTGTCTCCTCTGCGTACAAGCCTGTTGGCTTGGGGCCTATGCGACGGGATTAGTGGTGAGCGAACGCGCGATATCCCATCTTACCTCAACGCGTGTGCTATGAACCCAATGCTCACACATCCCAGTTCGTCGTACGTCTCTCCTTGTCTGTTCCATGACATTGTCCCCTGGTGCCGATGAAACGCTCACGTGTACTGCGCACCAGCAATGATGAAAGGTACCGCACTCGTCCAAACCCGTATCCGCGGACGAGGTTCAGGGTACGTCGCAGGTCGGGTAAGGGCATGCTCCGTTTGCCCATACCCTAGGCATGATCACACCGGAGTACGTGCACACCAGGGCAGCTTGGATCTCGGTGCGCTCCGTCGGGTCTGAGGTGGCGTTGAGCTGGGCAAGAAGCATAACCGGGCGGAGGTCCCACGCAATGGTCGCGTCGTGGATGTCGAAGAGGGTGAGGCGACTGGCGTGTTCTTTGGTCGTTGCCGGGACGCTGCTCCGAAGACGACACGGTTTGTAGATAGGTCAGTGCACTGTATCAAACGAACGTATCTCGGAGTACGTACCATCTAGGCCAACACCTCCAAAAAAGAACCCAAGCTCGGAGAGGCGGTCCACGGGCAAACTCCCGATGTCCAACATCAACTACATGGTCCGTCCCGGTCTATCAATTTTGCGTGTCAGTTACAGGACAAACACCGCGGACGAATCCCGCCTACTGGGACGAATTCTTGGGTGGGATTTCTGCAGAAGAGAGGATGAGTCGCCGATGACCGCTTCCAAGGAAAGGTCAAACGTACATCGGGTTGTAGAAAATGGGGAGAGCGCCCTCGGTTCCGCGGGCCGTCTCTCTGCGCAATCTCCAAGCTGGGGCAGCATGCCCGTCCACTCCTTCCAGATGCGAGGACACTCGTCTGAAGACGCGCCCTGCTTGAAAACTGGGTGTCAGCACGTATAAATCCTCCCGCATCCTTATTCAACCGCATATACTCACCTTTGAGTATAGATGAGAAGGGCACGCGTCCAGATCCGTCACCCCGTTTCCCAGCTCGAATCTGTGTCAAGCACTGATTAGGGAAATGAGCGCAGAACATACTTGGAAAGCGCGAAGGGTGTGGAGAGAGATCCGGTGGCCTCGACAGGGTATTCTCAAGAGAATTGAATAGGCGGCACTCACGTGAGGTGGAGTCGGAGTGAGCCGCCCGAGGGATCGCGCATGACATCGATCGCTGTCAAGAAGAGCCAGGAAGGGCAGCTGGTACGGTGTCGGGTGCCACGGGAGAATGCGAGGGAAGCCGTCGAGCGCGACGACGTCCGCCCGCGGCATCGGCGGTGGGTACGTATATATACAGCTCGAGCGTGAGCATGCCGAGGGCCGGGCAGACAGCCTCCTCCGCGTCCGGCTCCGCTCGCGCCGCGCGCAGGCATGCGACGGTGGCCGCACCCGCTAAGACTCGGTGAGAGATTCGAGCGCTGTACTTGAGGAGTGTGGCGAACGCGGGCTCGGCGTCGGTCCAGAGGCAGAGGCGCAGCGCGAGCGCGGAGGGGAGACCGCGCTCGGGCCAGCGCGCGGGGAAGGCGTGCGTGTCAGGTGTGCGGTCGCGGAGGACGTGTCACCACAGGCGGCCACAGCCGGAGGTGGAGGTGACGACTCGAGTGAGGTCGTCATGTGAGGCGTCGAGGCTCACGCGCGTGGGCGCCGGAGACGCGTCGAGATGGTGGTGAAGGGCCAGGAGAGCAGCCGAATGCGCCCGGCGGAGAGGTGCCCGCAGGGAGTCGAGGTGGAGGGCGTCGAAGAGACGGCGCGCTATTGGGAGCAGCGCGTGACGATGACGGTGTGCTCGGCGGGAAGATGCACGGTCGGGAGGGACGTCGAGGGGAACGTCTTTTCCCGTGCGTTGGGAATCAAGAGGATGGAGCCGTGAAGGACGGAGAGCCGCAGGGTGGCAGAGAGGAAGTCCGGCGGTTGGGGCGCGACAGCGAGCAGCAGGCGGGAGCCAGGTCGCGCTGGGTGCTTGTGGCCGTAATCCCACGCAGACTGGCCCGCGTGCAACGTCGTCGAGGGGAGTAGCAGCGGTCGCTCCAAAGGTTCGTCCACAATGCACTGCGCTATGACCGTGCTCGCACATGTTTTGGGTACGGCCGGCATCGGGATTCAACGGAAGCCACCGCTCTCGTGTTCGCGGAACGTAGGACCGGGTCCGAGTTTTCAGCAACACGTAGTTCGCGAGGCGTCGCCGCTGTCCGCGGGTGTACTCCGTCGACCTTTGCGGAGGGCGCGAGAGCTTTCCGATGCCACATGGTTGAGTCGTGTGCTCGTCAAGGAGCTCGTGCGGCCAGCCTGTCGAGGGTTGCGGCTCATGCGGCCGTGTCATATTATTTCCACTCGTGCAGTCCTGGGCCTGCAGCCTGCGTTGTGCTGTAAGAAGTATGCGTAGTTGTGGCGACGAAGTACCTGAATGCGGAGGGGGACGTCAGCTAAAACAAGTCCGAGCTGATGGTGCCACAGACATATATGCATGTTTGCCATCGACACAGAAGCGCACCTTGCAAGGCTGATGAACAAATTGAAAGATTGTGGCTTGCACACAAGCGACGAGTCAGACCGGATCGCTTACATCAGCCCTCGGGCGCGTTAGCGCCGCTTTCTCGAGTCTCGGCTCGGACATCCACTCTCTCCTCCACACGCACTGAACCGCTCGACACCCACATCTATCCTACCCCGCAGAACTCTCACCGAGACGCGCCTTGCCCTTGCTTCACCGCTTCAGTTCTCTCCGAGCCATGAATAATGCTGCGACTTTAGCACATTTCTCGCGGAGTACGGAGTGCCGACACCCGTCTCATAAACTCAAAGGGCATAGGTACGCTGCGATCCATACTCCCTGAGTCAGTGTCGCGGTGCCTGGTCTGAAACACTACCCGACTTTCCCTTAGGATGTCCCCACCTGTCTTGTTCGTGATCGACTGTGAGCTCGAGATGCACATGAGGTTGAGAGGCTCTGGAGGGCTGCGACGGAAATGGGGGTTTGGTAGTGAGTGACTGCGCAGTGCTTGAGTGAACGTTACGACTGACCGGCGATCCGTTCCAAGCCTCATGAACCACGGCGTATATGAGGAAGCGGAAGGGATGTTTGCGATGGGCGAGGAGGCGATCGCTCTTACCCTCGAGGAGAAGCTCCTCTTTGAAGCAGGGTGACCAAGGCATTTTGTTCGGGTACGTTCTCTCCCACCCCCTTGCATTCGTACTCTCCACCGACCTCCGCATCGACACAGCTACAAGGCCGCCGGCGTGCAGTTCACAGACGACAAAGGCAGGCGCGACGTCACCGAGTTCGTCAACATCTCCAAGGACGACGCGCTTGCCTGGCCGGCCGTCGCGCCCCGCACGTACCCCTCCGTCGTCAACGCGCGGATGGAGTCCACCATCACGCCGTTCGTGAAGAAGTTGCTCGCGATCAACAATAGTCTCATCGGCGTCCTCAACGACAAGCTCGGGCTCCCTGCGAGCGCGCTCGCGTCTCTGCACAAGGCCGAGGATTTCGGCGGATGCATGGCGCGGTTCCTCAGGGCGCCGCCGTATTGGGCGCTTGGTGAGTGATTCGTCGTGTGCCCTCTCGCGTTGTACCGAAATCGCTCTCCCCAGTCGTTCCCGCACAACCGCCTCGGCGGCTTGCAGGTGCTCCCGCCCGGGCCTGACCAGTGGTTCTACGTCAAGGTCAATGTTCCCTGTCGCTTCACCACGGTAGTCCGACTGTCCGTCGCCCAGCCCCTGCCCGAACACGCGATCCGCAACATCGGCGACGCCCTCAACATCTTCTCCGACGGCATTCTGCGCTCCAACATCCACCGCGTTGTGTAAGTCTGTCCACGACGTGCCATCTGATACCCCGCGGCTCACACCCTTCCCAGCCCGCCTCCGCGGGCCCAGGCCCAGTACAAGCGCCACACTGTCGTGTTCTTCACCCGCCCGAACGACGCCGTGGAGCTGCGCGCACTGTCCGCGGAGAGCGAGCGCATCGCTGCGGCGGTCGCCAATGCGCCCCCCGGGAAGTACGCCCCTGGGGTGACGGCGATGGAGTGGCTTGTGAGGAGGGTCAAGTCGCAGAGGATGACAAACTACAACGTGTGTCCTGTTCCGCCGATGTGCGTTGTTGCCAAGGCTGACCGTGATTGCCCATCCCATCTGCATACAGCTCAAACTCTGTGGACTGTGGTCCCAGATGCACCCGCTCTTTTGCGCGCCCCCCTGAGCAGAACTACAAACGTCTGCGGCCGCGAGATGATACACCCGACGAACAGCCGGCGGGCGAACGACCGAGTTCCTCGCCGTCGCCGCGGAGGACGCGCTTGTGTCCCATGGTTCCGCGCCATATGCCTACCCCGCCCCGGTGAACGCGCGCATGGGCGACGCGGTGGGCCCCTTCGTCCGGCGCGCGATCGAGGTGAACGGGACGATGCTCGCGATTCTCAACGAGAAGCTCAGGCTGCCGCGCAGTACGTCAGCATGCAAGCATCGGAAGGAGGAGTGGGGCGGGAGCGAGGTGCGGGTCACGCGGAGCCGGCCGCGCGAGCCGTTCGAGGGCACCGACGAAGCCAAGGCGACGCTCACCGCTCATACCTACTTTGACCACCTGTCGTTCTTTCGTGACTGTTTTGGGGGGCTGCCGGCACGCGGACGTGGCGGTATGGCAAGGTAGGTATCCTTCGCACGATCGCGCTGGTATGGAGCTGACAGCCGTCTCGCCGCGATACAGCCTGTTCCCAGCCACGCGATTGGAGATGCGCTGACAATCTTCAGTGGTGGCCTTCTCAGGACCTCCAACCTCCACCGCGTCGTGTAAGCGTCCCGTCACACGCGTACCCTGTCTCCACTGACTCGGCTCTGAACAGACCTCCTGGAGAACAGCTGGCGCACTGCGAGGGATACTCCCTCGTCTACTTCACTCCACCCCAGACGGCCCCGCCCGCAGATCAAAGCGCGATCATCGCCGATGCGGTCGCCCGCGCCGCGCCGCACCCGCACGAGATCTTCGACCTCACTCGAGTGGTTCACGCGCCGGGTAAAGAGCACGCACGTCAACAACCAGAAGGTATGCGCACTAATGAGGACACACTTGCGTGCGGCTGACACACATGCTAATGTGCGCAGGGAACGTACGGCGATGTTTGGAACGCTGCCCGTGAGCCTCACCTAGCTTAAGCATTGGTCTCTTTAGTATCCTGCGTCATGTTGTAGCACTCGGTCGTCGTCGTCTCATGTCAGCATCTTTCAGCTTTCAGCTTGAGCTGTTGCGTTCGATGATCGGCATAACTCGAACACGGTGACACGCGCTGCCGCCATCCGATCGCGCATCGGAGTGAAGCTTTGAGCCCTCCGGCGCGCCGATTGGAGTCCGAACGTCTTGCGCACACGCAAAGGTGGTTGCGCCCGTCAGCGAGCACTTGCCACCACCTGCGGCTGAGGGACAGGCGGCCGCGCGCGATCTCGGACGCCTCTAATATCGTGTCTCGTTGTGGTCGTCGCCGTGCCAACCGCCGCGGAGGGCCCCTTTGCGGCGGTAGCAGTAGCAATGTAGATGATCCGTGTGAAGCGTCACTTACCGCACATCTTTCTAGCCATTCTTCGACCTCCGAGTTGTCGGTGTCCGCGCGGCGGTCGCACACAGTGCAGACCGAGCGAGCGCCGCCGGACCTGGCTCAAACGAAGCATCTTTATGCATTATGAGTGGCAGCCATGCGGGAAATTTTTTAGAATGCATCACATACCACGACGAGATGAAGGGTCTTCGAGCAAAGCGCGGGGACTTCCTCAGGCCAGTGCGTGGCTGATGTCGATGAGACGAGCATGACAGTAGAGAAGACCGTGAGTTAGAGGAGAGGGCGGATGGAGGGGAGCAACCCCATCTGTCCTCATGCTTTTATAAGGCTACACGGATGGTGGCGGATTCATCTGATGCGATCACACCTTGCGGATTGGGCGATTCTGAGACATTTCCAGGGCCATCATTTCGCGCCACAATGGACGAACAAAACAATTGCAAGTAGCGCCAAGGCGCGAGCGTCGAAGCAGCACAGTCATTGAATGGCGCCAAGCTTGTGGGTTCTTTGTGGCCAGATACGAGGGAAGTCTCCTATATATTCGCGAACACATTCTACGCATTGACAGATGACTAGTGTCTAGACACGCGGAGTCTCGCCTGCAGCGTCCCCCGCGCCCCCGCGCAAACTGAACAGACTCCGGCATACGTTCCACCTGCACGGTTACGCTGTCCACCATGCCCGCTCCCCCTCAATATGAGTAACTCGAGTGCCAAGTATCCAAGACACCGGTGGCGGCAGAGGGAGAAGGCGGAGATTGCGCCCGCGCCCGCCGCCGCCCGATCACGATCGCATCCCCGCCGGTATCCCTTCCCGCAGGCTTGATGGTCTGACGGAAAGCTTGAAGCTTGCTCGAAAGCTTCGGGTGGGCCCCCGTCGGACTAGGCTTGCGCGCTGCAGGCCTCACAGCTGGCAGCGCGCGATCGAGCAGCAGCGCGTCCCGCCCGCCGTCCGGAGCAGGTTCAAACCGACGGGCCCGGGGCCCCAGGTTGTTTCGTCGAGCGCTGCGCTGCGCTCGAGATCCGCGACCCGCACCCGGAAGAACGGGTCGCCTGAAGCCTCATGGACCGGTGGAGCAGAAAGCCTTGCTCGTTCGTCTCAAACCTTAAGCGCGAGTAACGTTGATCAAAACACCAGCTCTGAACGCAAAAACGCTGACACACCTTGGGACCGATTCTCGCCTCGGCCCGGCACCGTGCACCACTCCTCCTCCTCCTCCTCCCGCATCCGTACCACCCGCGTTTCGCTCATCCGGACCCGCACGGACTTGCTGCGGTGCACGTACTCGAGCTCGGTGATCACGAACACCGTCCCTCGCACCGGCGCCCACGACCGGTCCTCGAACACGCGCCGGACCAGGTCGGCCTCGACGAGCGAGCTGAGAGCGACGGCGTCCACGCGGCACAGGACGAGGAGCGTGCACGGCTGGAATGGCGCCTGTATACGCGACCACCACGGGAGCGGGTGCCCTGTCATGAACATGTGCATTGCGCTCGTTGGCTCGAGCGGCGCCTTCCGCACGGCGATGTCGGCGCGCGCGAAGCCAGCTGGGAGCGCGGTGAGCGCGGAGAAGCGGAGGGCGGTGAGCGTGGTCTCGAGCACGATATCGAGGTTGACGAGTCACTGGGTCCGTGAGAATGCGCTGTGGCTTGCGATCCAAGACCGCGAACGTGCCGTAGAGTCGCTGAGGATGAGGTAGCCGACGCGTTGGAGGCGCATGAAGACGCCGAAGAACGCGACCAAGTTGGGGGCAAGGCAGACGTTCATCGGAGAATGGCGTGTGCGTCCAAGGATGAAGGTGTTGCCGAGCACGCGCGTGGCCAGGTGTTGACACGCGTCGCGAGCTCGGCGAGGGGATGCGGGAGTGGCTGGCGACCTCCGAGAAGGGATGTTGTGAGCAGCGGTGGGCGAGGCTTTAGCAGCCGCACACACCTGGCAGCGCACTGGTTTGGCCCTGCGGGATTCATCGTTCCATCCGGATCTTCGTGTCTGCGCGCGAGCGCGTCCTGAGCCTGAACCTGCGCGCACCGCGGCACAGAGCGTGTGTCTTGCGTCTGTGGGACGTCGTCAGGACCGTCGCCGTGCCTCATTGAGGCGGGCCTTCTGGGACGTATTATAAGAGCTCCTGAAATGGCATAGGTCAGCATCACTTGTCCACAGAACAAGGGCGGTAGGCTCCTGTCCGCAACTAGAGTGCTCATTCCTCCATACCACGATCCCAGCGCCATCTAACCTCCACAAATATCCCGCGGCCGTCAACGCCTTCCATATTTCAAGCGACTCGCGGTGGGGACGTCGTTTAAAGGGACACACCCGCGCGAGGGACGTGTGGGGAGGAACGCAAGAGCGAGGGCCTGAGCTGACGTACCGGCATACTCCATCCCATCCTCTGTCTGTCTGCGGCGTCGTGCAGGTGGGCGAGGGCGAGTGTGCGGGGACAAAGCGCAGAGGTTGCCCGACACGGCGTCGATCCGGGCCGTCGTACGTGTCATCCGAGCGATGACGTCAACGACCGGCGTTGCGCGTCCCTTGCTCCGGTGCGTCCGTCGAGTGTCTCCGCCGCGCTGACTCTCATAGCATTTCATGGCACTACTACGTTGGACCTCCGTTGTCTGTAACCCTTCCGTCCAGGACTCGCGCCTGCGTCGCACGTGAGGCCGTCAGATTGCATCCCCGAGACGCTCCACTTCAACAGCCACGCACGCGGGGCTCGCAGGGTCCGCGAAATCCGCTGCAAGGGGCGCAAAGGGCGATGCGAGGCGATAGAGCGAGCGCTTCGGGTTGTGCGTGCCCAGGTTGACATTGAGCGGCGAGGGCGGGGGGATGCGGATGTGAAGGGGCTGGAGGAGCTGAGCCCACTGAGGGTGTACTTTGATGCGAATGCGCGCGGGCGGTACTTCGCCTGCCGCTTCTCCACGTCGACAACCATCAAATAGCCCCTCAGCGACCGCGTGGTGAGCAAAGGCAGGCTCTAGCAGAGGGTGCGCATGTCCTTGATCACACGCCGGGTCGGCTCAGAGCCGTGCGTTGACAGCAACGGCGGCGACGAGTCCGGGTGCAACTTGTGCGGGGTCGCGATGTGTGTCGTGCCGTCGGGCGAGGGGCGGCCACCGGAGCTCTGGAGCTCCTTCCGCGGGTTCTTGGCGTTGGCAGAGGAAGAGGGGAGGAAGTGCCAGCGGCAGCGGCGAGCACTGCAGGGGGCGAGGGCGATTCGAAGACTGGAATTCCGACCGCCCTAAGTTCTAGACCAGTTACGGCTGGGCGGCGAGCGACAGGTTTGAGGACCAGAGACTTGTGCTCATCGACATCGATCCCAGGACATTGACGCACAACCTCCCCGTCCTTCCGATGACGGAGCTCGGGAGGCCGTCCAACACGCTCGTCGATGGCGAGCTTGGCCACAGGACGGAGAGATTTGCGCATTCCCACTTGGAAGCCGCCGCTGTTGCCACCACTCGAACACGTGCAGCCGCTGGCTCCTGTCGGGCAGAATGCGGCAACTGGTGCGCGGGGGGCAGTCGGCGACACGCCCATCGCCGCGCGACGGACCTCCTTCACGAGTTAGGGCGAAGCCTGCGATATCGGGGGCGGGACCGCGTCGGACGGGTGCAGTAGCGTGTGGGGCTCAGAGGAGACAGGGGCCGGACGGGAGCGGGCGTCGACATCCATGGAATCCGGGGTGAAGCCGGCGCAGTCGCCGATAGAGTCCAGAACCGTGGGCTATGGGTTGTCCTTCGTCGTTGGGCCGTTGCGTGGAGGCGGGGAATCGACTGCGATACTCGTTGGACACACCGGAGGGTGCCTGGAACTCCGACGCGGCTTGCGATCTTGCCGCGGAGGGCGTCGATGGCAATGAACCCGCCAGTCCGCCGGGATCCGGCTGAGCAGTGGAGGTGCACGGGGGTACTGTCCTTCTACGATATCGATCATCCATGCTCGAGCTGCTAACAGAGTCCTCCGCGTGAGTCGTTAGTCCACGGCTGTCAAGGATGATGGACATCCGTTATTTGCAACATGTTAGAAAGTGGATCGAGCATCAAAAGATCGAAGCAACGTACCACGGCTCGGTTGGAAGCAGTATCGTCTCCATTATAGATCTGGGGAAGAGCGAAACTATAGGTGTGGACGGAATAGAAACGTTGTCAGCACAAGTCGTTCCATGTGATCGTAGCACAATACACACCTCTCAGTAGTCGCGCGAGGCCAAAACGCAGCAAGCTCTTCTGCAACCGTTGACTGCCCTTCCATCCTCGGGTTGAGCCGTCGAGGAGGCTACGGGAGTGTCCGCCACTCCGGCTCGTAGGCAGCCTACGCAACGACATAGTCTTGTCCGGGAGCGAGACCTCTTCGAAACTAAAAATTCCTCAAAACCGCGTCAGCAACCGCACGGCAACATGTATATTGGAGAGGAGCGCCGACCAGGGGACGCGGTAACCAAAAAGATGATCAGAACTCACCTTCAACACTGGACCGCTTCCTGAATGCAGCCGACATCAACCACAGGGCAGGGGAGGCGTTGATCGCGGTATGGGGAGATGGTGTAGCTGTGAACTCACTCTTGACTTCAGCCACCGCCGACCGGACGCTCTCGCTCTAATTCCCAGGCCAGTCGGATGCATGGTTGCGGAGAGAGGGTGTTCACCGATCTGACGAGGCGGCCGAAAGTCCTGAGCGAAACCGGGGTTTAGAGAGGCCCCGACGAAGAATGCAGACACGCGCTGAGCTGGATTTGATGACAAATGGAGCAACTGGTAAGAGCCAGCGAGATGGCTAAAACACCTGGTCGGTATCTGGAGGGAACGATGGGCAGACCGAAAGAACGCACCCTGTGAAGGCGACTCACGCTGGTCTCGAACGGTTGCCACTTGGCCACACGAGGACCAACGAGAACAAACAAGAGCGTGCCGCCGGCTTCCAGGGAAGAGGTGTGAGGCTTGGAGGCAGCTGGAGAAAAGTGTGGAGGAAGAGCAGGAGAGAGCGTAACACCGTTGTGTCCGCCCTGCGGGTGTTCCGTCCGGCGCTCGCGAGTCGCCGGACCGCTGGCCCTAAACAGGCGGGTCGTCATCGGCGCTTGCAGATTGTCCTCCGCTTGCAGATTGTCCTCAGCTTGCAAGTCGCGATGCGCACGGCGACGCTCAGCGCTCATGCACCATCTACCGCCGGAGGTGGAGTCGGGGTGAGCTGCCCGAGGGATCGTGGATGACATCGATTGCTGTCAAGAACAGCCGGGATTGTCCCATATGGTAAGGCAGCTTGTACGGTGAAGAAATGCGCCACAGTTGGCATGGAGGCCGAGGATGCGAGGGAAGCCGGCGTCGGGCGCGACGACGTCCGCACGCGCCCGCGGCATCGGCGGCGGGTACAGCTCGAGTGCGAGCATGCGGAGGGCAGGACAGACCGCCTTCCCCGCATCCGGCTCGGCTCGGGTCCTGCGCAGGCATGCGGCGGCGGCGGCGCCTGCTAGGAGTCGTCACGGAGAGTCCATGGTGAGGGCCTCGAGTGCGGTTGGTGCTCGAGGAGCGTGGCGAGCGCTGGCTCGGCGTCGGTCTTGATGCAGAGACACAGCGCGCGCACGGAGTGGGGCAAGAGTGCGGAGGGAAAGCCTTGTCGGGGCCAGCGCGCGGGGAAGGCGTGCACGTCGGGTGTGCGGTCGCAGAGGAGGTGGCAGCACAGGCGGTCGCGGAGGTGGAGGTGACGAGGAGATTGAGGTCGTTATGCGTGGCGTAGAGGCTCGCAGGCGCGTGCGCGGGGGGCGCGTTGAGACGGTGGTGGCGAGCTTGGAGAGTGGCTAAATGTGCCCGGCGGAGACGTGCCCAGCAGTCGGAGGCGGAGGGCGTCGAAGAGGGCGCGCCATTGGGGGCAGTGCGTGACGATGACTGTGCGCTCGGAAGATGGACCGTCTGGACGGGAGGGGCGTCGAGGGGAACATCCTTTCCCGTGTGTTAGGGATGAAGAGGTTGGGGACGTAGAAGGAGAGCCGCGGAGTGACGGAGAGGAAGTCCAGTAGCTGAGGCGCGACGGCAAGCAGCAGGCAGGAGCGAGGTCGCGTCGCGTACTTGTGGCCGCAATCCCACATAGACTGGCCCGCGTGGGACATCGCCGAGGGGAGTGACGGGCTCAGAGGGCGCGCTCTCCGGAAGGTTCGTCCACACCGCGCTACGACCGTGCTCGCACACATTTTGGGTACGGAAAACATCGGGGTTCAGCGGACGCGTCCGGTCTCGTGTTCACAGAACGCGGAGCCGGTCGGGTTTGCAGCAACGCGGAGTTGGTCGACCTTTGCGAAGGGCTCGAGAGGTTTGGGATGCGACGTGGCCGAGTTCTGTGCTCGAGTCAAACAGCTCATGCGGCGCACCAACTTCTTTCCACTCGCGCGATCCTGCGGCCTCCGCTTGGCTGCTAGAAGTATGCGTACGGCCGGGTTGGAATCGTTGTCGGGTCATGAGTTGCGAATTTGGAGCTGTCGCGCTGCATGCGGCGGCCCCATCTGAGGCACCATTGCCAGGACGAGGGCGGGTGCGCTCGTCTCTGTAAACACGTGGCGTACCTGAACGAGGAGGAGGGACGTCAACGATCAAAAAAAAAGTCCGGAAAGCCAGCCATGCATGAGAACGCCATCGACATAGAAGCGCACCTTGGGCCTTGGCGGATGAACAAGTTGAAAGCTGTGGCTTGCACACGAGCGACACACCTCGCTTACATCAGCTCTCACGCGCGTTGGCGCCGTGCCAGTTCTCTCGTCTCGGCAGGCAGGTTCGAACGTCCACTTCCTCCTACCTCTCACCATCCACATCTATCCTGCCCTGCGGAACTCTCACTAAGACGTGCCTTGCTCTTGCTTCGCCACTATATCCTTCTGCGGGTCATGAGATCATGCTGCAAGTTTAGCACATTTCTCGCAGAGTACGGAGTACCGAGACCCTTCTCATGAACTCAAGGTACGCTGCTATCCATACTCCCTGAGTCCCAATCACGATACCTGATCTCACTCCCTGCCCGCCTTTCCATCAGGACGTCCCTACCTGTCCTTTCTCGGTGATCGACTATGAACTTACCAAAGCTGAAGATGCGGACGAGGTTGAGAGGCTCTGGAAGGCTGCGATGGAAACGGGATTTTGGTAGTGAGTGACGGCGCTGTGCTTGAGTGAACGTTACGACTAACCGGCGATCCGTTCCAAGCCTCATGAACCACGGCGTACACGAGGAAGCGGAAGGGATGTTTGCGATGGGCGAAGAGACGATCGCTCTTACCCTCAAGGAGAAGCTCCTCTTTGAGCAGGGAGACCAAGGTGTTTCGTTCGGGTACGGTCTCTCCAACCGCTTGCTTTTGCACTTTCCACCGACCTCCGCATCGGCGCGGCTACAAGGCAGACAAAGGCACGCGCGACGTACCTGAGTTTGTCAACATCTCCAAGGACGACGCGCTCGCCTGCTCTGCCGTCGCGCGCCGCACGTATCCCTCCGCCATAACCCCGGATGGAGTCCACCATCACGCGTTCGTGAAGAAGTCGCTCGCGATCAACAATCGCCTCATCGGCGTCCTCAACGACAAGCTCGGACTCGCTGCGGGCGCGCTCGCGTCTGTACACAAGGTCGAGGAGTTCAGTGGATGCATGGCGCGGTTCCTCAGGGCGCCGCCGTATCTTGGGCCGGAGAAGACGTTCCTGACGGCGCACACAGACTTTGGGTCCTTCGTGAGTGATTCGCCGTGTGCCCCCTCGCATCGTATCGACATCGCTCTCCCCAGTTGTTCCTGCACAACCGCCTCGGTGCTCCCGCCCGGGTCTGACCAGTGGTTCAACGTCAAGGTCATTGATCCTTCTCGATTCGCCGAGCTCGTGCTCATGCAGTCCGACTTTCCGTCGCTCAGCCCCTACCCGGCCACGCGATCTGCAACATCGGCGATGCCCTCAACATCATCTCCGGCGGCATCCTGCCCTCCAACATCCATTGCGTTGTGTGAGTTTGTCCGCGCGACGTGCCTATCCGATACTCCGCGGCTCACCCCCTTCCCAGTCAGCCTCCGCGGGAGCAAGCCCAGTACGAACGGCACTCGGTCGTGTTCTTAGCCCGCCGGAACGACACCGCCGAGCCCCGCGCGCTGTCTGCGCAGAGCGAGCGCATCGCTGCGGCGGTCGCCAAAGCGCCCCGGGGGAAGTACGCCCCTGACGTGACGGCGATGGAGTGGCTTGTGAGGAGGGTCAAATCGCAGCGGGTGACAAACTGCAAGGTGTGTCCTGTCCCGCCGGTGTGCGCTGTTGCGAAGGGCTGATGAATCCGGTAGGGTGCGGTGAGCTGGACGGATAGCGTGGTGCCGAGGACACGGCGATCCCGAGCCAGGGGAAGATCCGAATAGCTTCGAATAACGTGTATGTACTATGTACAGTCATAGCTCTTAATGAACACATGCGTTTCGAACACCCCGATTGCGCCATCTGTGAACGGGGATCCGTGCGTGGACACGGAAAAACAACCCATGCAGCCGACCGTTTATGGACACTCGAGGTCTAGGCCCCATCTGCAACGTCTTGGTGTACCCGACGAGCATGCTTGGCATGAACGACAACCCGGATGTTTATTTCGAGCATGGTACAGCTGACTGAATGCTTCCTCCGGGACGTAGAGCTAAATGTGACATTGTATGTATAATACTAACTCGATACGGAAGGTTTGTTTGTTTGTTTGTTTGTCTCCTGTTTATCGCCCTGGAGGGCCGAGCCCTATGGTAGGCGCTACATACAGTAATCTAGCTGGCGAGAATGGAGATGCGTATACGGGACAGATGACGTGTCGGCCCCGCGGGGGCCGGAGAGAGCCAGAGGGATCTAGCCATCGTGCAGACGAAATGGAGTGAGTGTGTGGCGAAGGGGGTGGGTACGGGAGCGAGAGTGGGGGTGAGTGCCGGTGGGTACCATACATATCCTCCGTTCCGCCTACCCGGGTCCACCAGCTTCCGCCGCGGCTTGAGGACGCCGGGGGAGTGCCTACTCCAAGTCGTGCCTTCTGGCCTCTGGAGCGAGGTGGTCATGGCCTCGCAGGTGAGAGTGGTAGGTTGGTTGGGATGGGGAGGAACGGAGGCGACCATGGGTGCGTGGGTGGATGAGAAGGAGGAGATCGGAGTGGGACGGTACAGACGAGAGGGTGCAGCGCAGCGTGGGGGTGAGGACGGTAACGTGCGATATTATCTATGGGAGGAGGATGGTGGGAGTAGCATTTGCTTCGTGCGCCGCGCAGTTTGCAGTGTGGGAGTTCCGTCGACTCTGGTCGCCGGACGGCTCGCCCGCCACCTATTTACTTTCGCGTGCGTTGCCCAAGCGCTGCAGGTGGTCGAGCGAACCCGGACGGACGCCGTCTCGGGGTCTCCTTCTTCGTGCGGGTGTGTCACGACGTGATTGCCCTCCCTTGGTGCTATGTATCTATTAGCTCGGTCAGGGGTACGAAACAGGAGACAGGATGCGCGAGGGGGAGGGTTGGGATTCGGGAGGGCGAAAGTTCAGTCCAACTGCATAAGTGTGTCTACCGGTTTCCAGCGCGAGGCGGGCGGGCCAGTGGGCGCGTGGTGGAGGAGGTGCGCTGTTGTTGCCGAGCCGGTGCGCGAGGTCGGCGCGGAGGTTGTCGGGGTAGTGCTGTGCGATGGCTTGTTTGACGGATTGCAGGGGTTGAAAGACGGCGCGGAGCGTCGGGGGTGTTGTCTTCAGGGTTGTCGAGAGCTCCGAAAGTCTGCCGTAGGTGTTCCGTTGCGTCGATATAGGCGAAAAGCTGGGGGAGTGCGTCTGTGTTACTAAGTAAGTACTCGAGCTTTCCTCCTTTCCGCCCGAGCTTCATGTGGATGTGAGTCATGCGTTCGCTCGAGTACGCGGGGCAACGGAGTAGGAAGTGTACCACCGTTTCGGCCCCTGCCCCACACGCCGGGCATATATCTGTGTCCGCGCGGCGTATGCGGTGGAGATGGGCGTGTAGGGGGATATGCCCTGTGCGGAGCTGGATGAGGAGGCTTGCCTTCCGGCGGGAGAGTGGTGCGATGAGGTCGAGGTATGATTTGGATGGCAGCGAGGGGTCGACTTGGTTAATCTTGGGGTAGCGCAGGGACGCACCCCAGCATTCCTTGGCTTCCGTTTGTAGGAGTGCGAGGTGCGTCGCGCGGAGCGCGGTCGCGCATGCTGGGAGTGGTTTGTTGAGGCACCCCGGGAGTCTTTCCGGCTTACTGACATCCCCAGCGGCTGCGCGCTTGGCGTGATACGGAAGGTCGACGAACGTCCCTACCCTCGTGAGGGCCGCAACTCGTCCTGCACAGCACCCTCGCTGACAACCTCCCCAGCCCCACACTCCATGTCGCGTGGTTATGCATAAACCTACCTACAAACGCACGAAATCAGTCCACCATCCGCGTCCAATTGAATGATTGACCCACTCACCCCACCGCTTCCGTACCCCGGTGCCCAAGATTGCCCATCCTATCGGCATACAGCTCGAACTCCGTGCACTGTTCCCCGAGTTGCACCCGCTCGTTCGCGCACCCGCGCACCCCGCCAAGCAGAACGACGACGGTCTGCAGCACGGGGCAAGTAGGGCACAGCCGGCGCGCGAACGCGTCCAGGCCAAGCCCACGCATGAACGCCTCGGCCGCGCACGGGGGGTCCACGATGAGACAGGACAAGACGCTGCCGACGCGCACCCGGAGCGCGGCGCTGACGGCGGCGACGAGGCCGTCCTGCCGAGCAACACCGGCGTCAGCGTTGGACGAGCGCAGACGGAAGCGGATTCGAGGGACGTACGACGATCGCGGGGGCGTCGACGTCCGCGGGAGAGTCCGCGTGGTAGCCGGCGATGACGGTCGCTTCTAGGCACTCGATCTGCAGAGGGGTGGTGGGTGACGCGGGCGATGCCCCGCGCCAGGACGCCAGCGTCGAAGCTTTCGAGGGAAAGGTGCACAGGCCCGAATGGCTTTGACGATGAAAGTCGTTTAGAGCGTGCGGATGGGGCAGGAGGGCGCAAGCAGGAACAGATCGCTGAGGAGGGCGCGGCACGATTGCAGCGGCTTGTGGCTCAGCCTCCTCGGAGAGAAAGCACGAGAGCCAGGAAGGTGAACATTTGGTGCACATCCGTCGTGCCATCAGACGAGGGGCCACCGGAGTTCTTGAACGTCTTCCGCGGAATGTTGACGTTGGCGAAGGAGGATGGGGGCGGAGGAGGAGGAGCGGAGGAAGCGCGCGCGGCGAGAACTGCAGGGGGCGAGGGGAAATGTGCCTCGTTCGACGATTGAACCTCCGAGCGCCAGGGGTAGACCGCTTGCAGCCAGCTGGCCGGCGTGCGACGGGTCCGAGGACAAGGGTACTTCATCCTGTGGCGATAGTAACCACATTTCTCGCTGACGGCGCGGGCGGTGTCGACGAGGGACAGGGACTTGAGCTCGTCGACGACGATTCCAGACCGTTGACGCACAAGATCCCCGTCCTTCCGATGACGGAGCTTGGGAGGCCGTCCGACGCGCTCATCGCCGGCGAGCTTGGTCACAGGACGAGGAGGTTCGTGCGTTAATCCCACTGCTCGGACCCACGGACCCGCTGCTGCTGCCACCACTCGAACACTGGAAGGGAGAATGCGGCAACTTGTGCGCGGGAGGCTGCCGGTGACACGCCCACCGCCGCGCGATGGTCGTCCTCCACGAGCTCGGACGAAGCCTGCAGTATCGTGGGCGGAACCGCGTCGGAAGAGCGCGGCAGCGTGAGGGACTTGGAGGCGACAGCGACCGGACGGGGAGCACGTCGACATCCATTGAGTCCGGGGTGAAGCCGGCGACAGGGCCATTGACAGGGCCATCGAACTAACAGTGGCCGGAATAGACCGGAACCGTGAGCTGTCCGTCGTCCTTCGTCGTTAGGAAGTTGGGTCGAGCCGGGGGATCGACCTCCATCGCGCCGGTGGGGGCCTCGCTGAGAACGCTGGTGCGTCTGCGGTACTCGTCGGACACACCTGAGCGGCCATGGAACCGAGTCCTCGACCTAGCCCTCCTCGCGCTTCTGCATCTTGCGGCGGCCGGTATCGACGGCGATGAACACGCCGCTCCGCCTGATTCCGGCTGAGTAGTGGTGATGCACGGGGGTGCCGTCCTTCGCAAGCATCGCAACCCCAGTAGTAGCCTCGACTTCTTCCGCAGCACAGTGCTTGTTCGAGACGACCGTCTTGCCATGGGCACGTGGGAGGCTCTTGGCAGTAGACTGGCCGAGCGGTCCTTCGCTCTATGGGTTCTGTATAGAGGAACAGGCATGTCCGACAGTGTTGCTCTGGGACAGAGACCGAGTAGCGGAAGGCAATGAAGATCTCCCAAGAAAGAGAAAGATCCTGGAGCAGCCGCAAACGTTGCGCAAACGCGAGAAGTGTCGATTGCGCAGATACCGGGAACGATATGCCACGACAAAATACCGCGATATCCTCATCATCCATGTTCGTGCTGTGAATAAAGTTCTCTGTCGACAAGATGGTGGAAAACTGCTATGTGGGATACGTTAGAAAGTGCACCGAGCTTCGGAAAAGCGAAACAACGCACTGCGGCTTGGTTGCGAGCAGTATTATCTCCGTTATGGACCAGCGGTAGACCCGGGGAAGCGAGAAACTAGAGGTGCGGACGCTTGAAATACGTTGTTGTCCCAGTGGGCTGGAATAGAATGATCCTCAGTACGAGTGATTCCGTGTGATCGTCATAGTACAGACCTCGATCGCGCAAAGTTGAATGATAAGCCCTTCTATTACCACTGACCGCCCTTCCCTCCTCGCCGAGGAGGCCACGGGAGTGTCGGCACGCCAGCTCGCAGATGGCCTACACAGCTACACACTCTCGGCGCCGACTGCGCGTGAGACCGTCCCTTAGCGACTAAAAGTTCGCTGAAAAAGACCCGTGAGCAACCGCACTACTACATCGGAGGGGAGCGCCGACTGCGGAACGCGGTAACCAGAAGAATGACCTGAACTCACCGTTAACACTGGGTTGCACCCGTCAAGGTTCCCCGAGCGACGTACACATTGAACAGGTCGCGAGGTTGCAAAGTACTTGCTGGCACGCTCATCAGTGTTGACATCTTGGATTTCGCGCACAATTCCATGCGGCATTGAACATGCGACTCGACGACTGCCATCGCCTGCCGATGGTAACCTTATGAAAGATATCTATAAGGGGGAGAGCGCACACGTCTGAGAGGACGCGGCGATTGCGAGGGTAAGCAATCGACATTAGTCGCGGTATGGGGGGAGAGTACGGCTGTAGACTCACTCTTGGCCTCGTCCACAGGAAGTTCTCACTCAAACTCCATAGCCCAAAGAATGGTTGAGGAGAGCGGATGGCGGCCGACCTCCTGGGCGGAGCCGGGATTCAGAGGGGCTTTGACGCAGAATGAAGGTGGTGACAGGTACGTACCGAGTTGGATTTGATGGCGGATGGCGCAGGAGCCCGTACTGTCAAGAGCCAGCGAGACGGCTAAACCGCATGTTCGGTATCCGTGGACGCGGCAACGATACGGACACAGACCGAAAGAACGCACCCTCTCATGCTGGTCTCAAATGGTTGGGACTTGGGCAGGGGAGGACTAAGGAGAGGAAACAAGAGCGTGTCGTCCGCGTCCAAGGGAGAGGTGCGAGGCTTGGAGGCAGCACGAAGAGCACTGGGAGCGAGCGGACGCGCGTAGCACCGGTGTCTCCGGCCTGCGGTGTTCCGGCGTCCGGCGCTTGTTGGATAGGCGCGTCGTCATCGACGCTTGCAGATTGTCCTCTGCTTGCAAGTTTGAAACTAAGGCGGCAAGTCGCGATGCGCACGGCGACGCTCGTGTCCGTGAACAGCATCTTGAGACAGAGGACGATCGAGACGGGATGCACGTCGTGCACTCGATGCGTTCCGCGCGCTCGTATCACTTGGTGCCCACCCCCTCGCGTTTCCGTCCCCTTCGGATCCTTGCGGCGCGTCCTCGCCACCATGTCTCCTCCCCCATCCCCACTGGTTACGCCACGCCTGGCCAGTCACACTCGTTCCACCTGCACGGTCACGCCTTCCGCGTATTTCGCTCTGCCTCCTCGACGGAAGATGAGTCCGTCAATCCGCCGCAGCAACGTGTCCACGGGCACCGCGGGGAATAACCCCACGACCCCCTTCGACACGAGTAACTCGGGCTTGAGCTTGAAGTCCCCCCACTGCGACATCAACGAACGCCGGCTCATGTACGCCTGGAGCAAACGAGGAAGAACCGGCCGTCGATATCGACAGAATGCGGACTATGGTCTGGTTGGCGCCGGTGCCTGCGTTTCGAGCCAACTGCGTCCACTTCGAGGCATCTCTTTCCCCCGCCACGGCAAGCCACGCGGAGCATACTGTCTACGGAAGCTCTCCTGGCCGTTCCCTTTCCGACTCCAGAGCCGCACCACAACCGGTTGCTCGTTCCTTGCTGTTTCGAGTCTTGCACGATGATTCCCAGGGAGTCTTCTCCTATTCCTGGACGTTATCGCGCGCGTCGAGCGCACCGCGGTGACCATGTGAGTCTGCAGCTAGCTCCCCTCCTCTTTCTTGCGCTCAAAGTGCTACTCCTGGATATTGATTCCGGCTGCTCCGGGGCTCTTCAGTGTCATAAATCTGGTAATTCACACGGACCTGCGCCTGAGGGTCCGAAGATCGTCTGCGAGAACTGCTCCGGGGCGACAATTCTATCCAAAACGCACGTGGAATACATACATATTGCATGTGCCGTCACCGGCAACACGGCGAAGCGCTGCGGTGGTCCTGCCTGAATCCGGTACGTCATGCGCATGCTTGGGACCAGCTGACCCATTTATCTCAGGGGTGTTTATCTCCGCTCAAACCAAGCTGTTGTGCGGCCGGGAGATCTAGAGCATCGCGCTTGTCTTTCCTGGAGACGGCGTTGAGCTGCTCTCCAATCCCGGCTTCGCACCTGGCAGCTGGCATCCGGCGCCCATTCGCGCGCATACACTGCCATACGAGTGCGGCTGAGATCTCTCGCAGTTACTGGAGTCTGGCTACTCCGGCGATCCAAGCGTCGGCGAACATCTGCGTATCGGACCGCATCATGTACCTTGCGACGAATGACATATCTCTCAGCTTCGCCCAATGGTGGACACGCACGGTATCAGAGCCTGACATGTTCGTGGCAGGGAACGTCATCTCGCCCTGGGAGTGCACACACTCTGTTCGCCTTCATTTCTCAGGAGGTGCCTTGGAGGCGCTCCGGCGCTATCGCGTGCATGCTCCGCACGGTGGGACGTGCGGTCGGCGTATGGGACCGGGGTCGCCCTTGGCCTCTTCCGTCTCCCACTCGACCCATCTCACGTCTCCTCTCGTCCATCTTGCGTTTCCTCCCAGCAACCGACCCCCTCTGTGCCAATATCAAGTACAGATAACCCCATCGACCGTCTTGGATTCTCATCGTACGTCCGCTCTTCCGGTGCTCTGTATCGCATTTGCCCATGCTCCCGCAGTGTCTGTGGTCCCCCTTCCACGAATCTTCCACAGCAACTCGCACCCGGTATTCGTGCTCGCCCTTGCATGAAATACCTGTGCTAATATTCGTGAAACAAGCGATGTGGCTCCTGGGCACCGCGCGCGCGAACCTCGTCTTCTTTCCCCAACCTGAAGGCGTTCCTGGAGGCTATGCTATCCTGTCGCACACCTGGGGAGAAGAAGAAGAGACGTTTCAAAAGGTTCAAAAGCTGAACGAAGAATCTAACAGCACCTTCTCCCAGGAAGATCAACATCCCCTGCCCCGAGCTGAGCTCCGATCTCTCATTTCTGAGGCAGTCTCTGAAGAAGCGGTGACTCGCAGGGACTTAGAAGATGCTCTCCATCGAGTGGAATCCCGGATCATGCAGAAGCTCGATGCCAGGCTACCCCCTCCTCGCCGTACCCGCGATCGCGCCGAAGAGAATCTCCGAGATAGTACCGAATGCGAGCCTGGTCAGTGCAATTAAAGCTCGTTTTCACTCCTCGGCGCTGACGTACGAGACCCAAGGTCGCTCGACACATTCAGATCCACGTGCCCCCACGATACCGCTTTCCCCTACTCCTGCACCCGTCCAAGGGCTTGCTGAGCCATCCCGCTCGTCGCCACCATGGTTCAACCCACGCGATCGCCTCACTCCAAAAGTTCGATCGTTCCTTGAGCTCGCCGAAACGCACGGGCACGAGTACGCTTGGGTCGACACGTGCTGTATCAACAAGGAGAGCAGTGCCGAGCTCTCGGAAGGGATCAATTCCATGTTCCGCTACTACGCCGTCTCCGCCATCTGCTACGTCTACCTCAGCGACGTCAAATACTCCGACACTGATCCAGACAAGATGTGGGACGCCTTCCGATGTAGTCGCTGGCACGAGCGGGGCTGGACTCTCCAAGAGCTCATCGCGTCCCGCGTTCTCGTGTTCTATTCCAAGGAGTGGATCTATCTGGGCACCAAGTACGAGCTCGCCGATCGCCTGAAACAAGCAACCGGGATCTCTGCGGCTGTCCTCCGCTTCGAGAGCCCATTTGCCGACGCGAGCATTGCGACGCGCATATCCTGGGCGGCGCATCGGGAAACTGCGAGGCCGGAGGACGCCGCCTACAGCCTCTTCGGGCTTTTCGGGGTCAACATGCCGACGCTTTACGGCGAAGGGCGGCTCGCATTCTGCCGGCTCCTCATGGAGATCTCGAAGACGTCGCGGGATCCTTCCATTTTTCTCTTGGGAGAACGATGGTATATGGACGACTTGGAAAACCTCAAATCAGCCCTCCAGGAAGAGCCTCAAAGCGAAATCCGCCGTCATCTTCTCCCCATTCAGCCTTCGCCGACCTTTAGCCTATTCGACCCTATTCATAGGTTAATCAGATACGAACCCAGCGCCCGCTCGCAGAGAGGACAAGATGAGGTACGCTGGTATGGATGCCATTCTACGCTGTGCTACATTGACGACCATTTTAGCACGGCTCGATTGCAGGCACGACCACAGAACTCCGTGCTCCCACGTTTTCCGTGTCACCAGGCGGGATCGAGCTCCACGCGGCCGTTCTACCTCTGGATGATACAGAGAGATTCCTCCTCGTCGACTTATTCTGCAGAGATCCAGACCCCGTCTTCCTCTTGCTTGAAAGGGTGGACGACGAGCTCAACGCTGGCGCTGCTCCGCTCTACCAGCCCGCAGAGGAACCCGTTGTGTCGCTGCGGGAATCAAGCACGGCGATCGAATCAGATGGCTGGAAGATGACCGATCTCCGCGTTGTAGCCCTCCCGCCGTACACCGGTGACCTCTCCGAGGGCGAAAGCGCAGGGATGGAGTCGCTGAGGCGCTTCTGCGAATCCACCACTACCGGCTCCCCCTTTCACCTTGTCTTTCGCGACCTCCTCCAGCTCCGGAACATTAGACTTTTCTTCGACGGTGACAGAAGCACCCTGCCGTCGCCTTCTTCCACCGGAGACGTCTCCCTTTGTTTTTCTCGCGGCGATCTTCGAAGGCTCGTAGTCGTTCTTGGGACATGCTCTCGTACCGAGTCCGCCATCGACAACCGTGACCCACGCTCATCCAGGCCAACCTCTCTGTCATCCCGGATCGCCACGGAGACGCCAAGTCCGGGCGTACCACACCGACAACACTTCTGCATCTTTCGTTGGTACTACGGCGGTGAAGGAGCCACGGCTGCTGCGGCTGTACATTCGTGCGAAACGGATCATATCGACATGGACGGACCATGGCCAGTGGAGCGCCGAGCGCAGTTGGGGTCTTGGGAAGTTGTGTTATCGTTCTTTCCTAGTCCGTTGGGTAGAGAAACGCTGCAAGTGAAACTCCGCTTTTTCGAGCAGGTATGATGGACGAAGAAATTGATTTGTGTACAGCTTCAGGTATGGTGGTACGAGAAGTAGAGCGCGGCCTGTTGTAAACATCACCGCACAGTTTCCAAAGCCAACCAACAGTTCCATCTATCGCTAGCATCGCGCATGGAACGGTCGTGACGATGCTGTTGCACACTGATGCGGCGCCAACCCTGGCGTAGAGTCGGTGGCAGGGGTGAGGGCGAGGGAGCGATCTCGCGTATCCGCGAGGCTCGGGGCATTAGGGGAGGTGAAAAAGAAGCAAGATACGACGCCCCGCATGGAGGCCGAACGCGCGGCGCACGAAGTGGACGAGGACCGGGGAATCGCGCGCATCGCGAGGGCGTATCAAGGGGAAGAGACTGCACCGAAGCCAATTATGAATCCGCGAGGCGGGAGACACTGCAGAAGAAGCGAAAGAGAGCGTGGAGATGGACAGAAATGAAGAGGGGACAAAGAAGGTGAATATTTCGGAGTGTTTGATAGGCAATCAAGTGATGAGAGGACGTGCGAGGACGGCTACGGGGTGCCATCGCGAGAGGGAGAGGGCGCCGCGCCGCGGGTGGTGGTGATCGAGTGCGCGCGGTGTAGACCGCGAGGGTGCGTGGAGGACGCCGCGGTGCGTTCGAATGCGTTGCGTCTTCACAGGTCCATGAGCTATGCTGACCCGATAATCCTAATATATCCGCGTGCGGATCCCGATTTGTGCGCGAGGCGGAATAGACGAAATGTACAAAGACGAGGACCGAACGCGCAGATGATCGCTTGGGCGTTAGCCTGGTCGAAGGTGCGTTCCACCGTACGGCGACACCGCGGGGGTATCGGTGGATAGGCCCGTTATACGGAGATATGATGGTCAGTACGAGACAAGTCCAATAAGTTCCAGTGCACTCACTTACAACCCAAGCAGCACTCAGGGACGCGCGCACTGAGAATCGTATTCTCAAGAGTGGATGACCTCGCTGTGCTCGTGCTGTGGTCAGTTCTCCATCTGTGTCGCTGTCATCTGCGTATTCTCACCATCGTAGTAGTATACCCAGCCTCCTGACCTTCTATTAACACGGGCACGTCCGCTTCAAGGAGATCGAGAGCACGCGGCTGCCGGCGCGAGCGCGCCATGCGCCATCCACTGGCTTCGCTGGGAACGAGCTGGGGCCTATGTAACGGGATTCGCGGTGAGTGAGCGCGTGATGTTCCATCTTACCTCCAACGTGAGTGCTATGAACCCGATGCTCACACCTCCCAGCTCGTCGTACGTCTCTCCTTTTCTGTTGCACGACATTGTCCCCCGGTGCTGATGAAACGCTCACGTCTACTGCGCACCAGCAATGATGAAAGGTACCGTGCTCGTCCAAACCCGTACCCGCGGACGAGGGTCAGGGTACGTCGCGGGTCGGGTAAGGGCATGCTCCGTTTGCCCGTACGCGACCCCTGCCATTCCCTAGGCATGATCACACTGGAGTACGTGCACACCAGGGAAGCTTGGATATTGAGGCGCTCCGTCGGGTCTGAGGTGGTGTTGAGTTGGGCGAGAAGCATAACCAGGCAGAGGTCCCGCGCAACGGTGATGTCGTGTATCTCGAGGAGGGTGAAGCGGTCGGCTTGTTCTTTGGTCGTCGCCGGGACGCCGCTCCGAAGACGAGACGGTCTGTAGATAGGTGACTGCACTGTATCGAACGAGGGTATGTCGGAGTACTTACCATCTCTAACACCTCCAAAGAAGAACGCAGGCTCGGAGAGGCGGTCCACGGGCAAACTCCCGATGTCCAACATCAACCACATTGTCCGTCCCGGTCTATCAATAGTATCGTGCGTCAGTTACAGGACCAACGCCGCGGACGAATCCCGCCTACTTGGAAGGATTCTTGGGTGGGATTCTGCAGAAGAGAGGATGAGTTGCCGATGACCGCTTTCAAGGAAAGGTCAAACGTGCATCGGGTTGTAGAAAATGGGGAAAGCGCCCTGGGTTCCGTGGGCCATCTCTCTGCGTAATCTCCAGTCTGCGGCAGCATGCTCGTCCACTCCTTCCAGATGCGAGGAAGCTCGTCTGAAGACGCGCCGTGCCTGAAAACTGGGTGTCAGCACGTATCCATCCTCCCGCATCCTTATTCAACCGCATATGCTCAGCTTGGAGCATAGATGAGAAGGCCTTGCAACGCGTCCAGATCCGACGTCACCCCGCTTCCCAGCTCGAATCTGTGTCAAGTCACTGATTAGGGAAACGGGCGTAGAAAATACCGGAATCGTGCGATGGGTGTGGAGAGAGATCACCCAATCCGGCGACCCAGCCAGAGGATTCGAGATAGCCTCGAGCGAATTGCACATAGACGATGCTCACCATGAGATCTTGAGATCCGATGTCAGAGCCTCGTCGCCGAACGCTACTGCGCGCTGGGTGACGCAGTGGTCCTGGTCCGTCCGGATATCAACGTTTCAACGGCCGTCGACCGCGCTGGAGGTGGAGTCGGGGTGAGCCGCACGAGGGACCGTGAAAGATATCGAGAGAGGCCGTGGGGGCCAGGGGAGAGGACCAGTACGTGTGGTACCAAAACGGCGCACTGTGAAGAACGGGCGCCACAGCCGGCATGGAGGATGAGAGGGAAGTCGTCGAGCGCGACGACGTCCGCGCGCGCCCCCGGCATTGGCGGCGGAACCTACAGCTCGAGCATGAGCATGCTGAGGGCCGGGCAGACAGCCTCCTCCGCGCCCGGCTCGGCTCGCGCCGCGCGCAGGCATGCGACGGTGGCCGTACCCGCTAGGAGTCGTCACGAAGAGAGCACGTAGGGCTTCGAGCGCTGTGCTCGAGGAGTGTGGCGAACGCGAGCTCGGCGTCGGTCTAGAGGCAGAGGTGCAGCGCGAGCGCGGAGGGGAGCCCGCGCTCGGGCCAGCGCGCGGGGAAGGCGTGCGTGTCGGGTGTACGGTCGCAGCAGACGTGTCAGCACAGGGCGAGCCCGGGCGGCCACGGCCGGAGGTGGAGGTGACGAGGAGAGTGAGGTCGTCATGCAAGGCGTCGAGGCTCACACGCGTGGGCGCGGGAGGCGTGTTGAGACGGTGGTAGAGGGCTCGGGGAGCGGCTGTATGTGTCCGGCGGCTGGGAGGCGGAGGGCGTTGACGAGGGCGCGCACGGCGCGCCATTGGGGGCAGTGCGTGACGATGATGGTGCGCTCGGCGGGAAGGTGGACGGAGAGCCGTGGAGTGGGGGAGAGGAAGTCTGCATCAGTAATTTTGCACGCGTCTGGCACAGCTGTCGCGTCTGTCCATTTCGCACGCAGCAGCCACAGTTCAGCAGTCGAGCAGATGGACAGTTCGGGGGTGCACAGCTCACACAGTTGGGCAGACGGACAGTCGACTGCAAAAAAACCCTCATTTGCAAAAACTAATACTGGCTACTTCGAGCGCGATTAAGTAATCTCACGGGGAGAATATATTGGTATTAGTCTGAAAATCGATCTACTACTTGCGACCTGGAGAGGAGGAGGAAAGTCCGAGGGCGAACGCAACAGGCGATAGGCGTCACGACACGCTGCCCCAGGGCTCAACGTGCCGTCCAGGCTCCCAGTGCACAGCACCCGAGGGTGCGCTCGTGTGCGCAGTTACTTGAAGCGCAAGCTCTACTACGATGCGCACGACCTTGCCAGCGATTTCGCCACGCAGCTTGTGGAGCGTGTCGATGACCTGCGCAGCTGGAGCGCGGGATTGTACTATAGAAAGAGCGGTGTGAGAGCGGGAAAATGGGAATGGAAGAGACCATGCGTACAGTATACAAGATGAGAACGACAAAGTGAGGATTAGGGATCACCAAGGGTGCGGGTGACCCGCACGGGTTCACGGGTGCGGGTGCTACGGGTGCGGGTGCGGGTGCGGTCTACAGGACCCGTGTACCCTTGGCACCCGTGGGGCTACTGAACGCCACAGTTGGGCGGCTGCAGCACCCGAGGCTGAGGCGCCGGGCCGAACGCCACCAGCTATACAGTTCCTGCACTGGGTGGCGCCAGAATACCCTGCCACTGGCGTTCATATCAATGACAACATACACCGCTACTGGCGTTCGGATAAGCTCATATGAGTGGGCGCTCTATACCTGCTACTACCGTCTATATGTACCACATAGCCACACATATGAGTGCCCTCACACCCTGCCACCTATACATATTATAAAAGTGGCTGCTTATATGAGTGCATTAGTGTCTTTCCCTCATATGAACTTTGTAGCGCCTTGCCACTCATATGAGCTCGTCCCCTCATATGAGCTCGGCGCTCGCCCCCCTCATATGAGCTCGCTCTCCTCATATGAGCTTGCCCCCTCATATGAGCTCATCGGCGTCTCACCCCTCATATGAGCTTATTAATATCCCACCCTTAATATGAATGCACCAGCATTACACAGCTCCCATTAGCACATCTGGGAACTGGCATACTCTATTGCATGCCTGTGTTTCTTTGCATGTATAGGTGCACCCATGCCAGAGCAATTCTTCAGCTTATCATATCACTGAGACACAGGAACTGTACTCTGAAAGGACAGGAAACTGCACCAGCTGTGCAACCGAAACAGACAGAATGGGTGCCCATTAGTTCCATTTTTATTCACACAATGCGCAAAGAGAGAGCAAGAAACCCATGATAGAAAGTGCAAGGCTCAAGCCAATCTCCGAAATCGGCAATTGACTCCCCCCGGGGGTCACCTCCGGGCCGGTAATTGACTCCCCCCGGGGGTCGATCTCCGAGTTTTTGATCACCTGTGTATCTCCGAGTTTTTGACCACCTGTGTACCTCCAACTTTTTGATTGCCTGTGTATATTGTCAGCCTTCATTACCAGACTGCCTGTATCTATTACCGAGTTTTTGGACATCTGTGTGTATTACTGCTTTCATTGCCGAGTTTTTGATTGCTGGTGCCTGTTACCGGTCCTCATTACCAACTTTTTGACTGCCTCAATCCATCACTGAGTCTTTGTTCGCCTCCAGCCTTTGACACCGAGTTTTTTATCACTGATATTGGTAATATTAGATGAGTTAGTATGCCTGTACTAAACACCCTCTCCCTAGGAAGTCACCCTTCACAGCTGCATGTGTTGATGGAAATTGACCAAGCTGTTTGCTGGATCAGGTAGTAGCATGCAAGAGCTGTGGGTGTGCAAATCTGGAGGGCAGTAGCTGCAAAAGTGAGGGAGTAATGGGGTATGATATTCTAAAATGACATACCAAACACAGACATGGGATGAGAGTGTATCACATCCCAGACACCTAGATATATTCACAGAGGATGATTTAAATGCAATGCAGAAGAGAGCGCACAGAAATCAGGATTTCTGATGAAGATACAAGATATGTGTGGAAAGTGGAAGTTCTGAGAAAACACAACATGCATAAGTTCATGTGCAGACATTATATCAACAGGCTATTTGCTGCATCACAATTGAGTACTATTGGGGTGCTCAGATCGGAATTTGCAAGCTTATCGGTGATGAGATGCATATGGGGCACCATATGTCATTATTTCATGACATACAGTATCCTGACACAGCATATGCTCCGATTAGAATGCAAAAACATGGAATAGAACGGGGTAGAACATAGCTATCCAACGCAGAAAAGACCTTGAAAAACGGTTGAGAATCAGTGGAGATGTGCAAGGTGAGCCAGAAGTGTGGTTGTAGTGAAAAGCGAGGTCAGAGTACATTCAGCATAAACCACACTTCTGGCTCACCTTGCACATCTCCACTGATTCTCAACCGTTTTTCAAGGTCTTTTCTGCGTTGGATAGCTATGTTCTACCCCGTTCTATTCCATGTTTTTGCATTCTAATCGGAGCATATGCTGTGTCAGGATACTGTATGTCATGAAATAATGACATATGGTGCCCCATATGCATCTCATCACCGATAAGCTTGCAAATTCCGATCTGAGCACCCCAATAGTACTCAATTGTGATGCAGCAAATAGCCTGTTGATATAATGTCTGCACATGAACTTATGCATGTTGTGTTTTCTCAGAACTTCCACTTTCCACACATATCTTGTATCTTCATCAGAAATCCTGATTTCTGTGCGCTCTCTTCTGCATTGCATTTAAATCATCCTCTGTGAATATATCTAGGTGTCTGGGATGTGATACACTCTCATCCCATGTCTGTGTTTGGTATGTCATTTTAGAATATCATACCCCATTACTCCCTCACTTTTGCAGCTACTGCCCTCCAGATTTGCACACCCACAGCTCTTGCATGCTACTACCTGATCCAGCAAACAGCTTGGTCAATTTCCATCAACACATGCAGCTGTGAAGGGTGACTTCCTAGGGAGAGGGTGTTTAGTACAGGCATACTAACTCATCTAATATTACCAATATCAGTGATAAAAAACTCGGTGTCAAAGGCTGGAGGCGAACAAAGACTCAGTGATGGATTGAGGCAGTCAAAAAGTTGGTAATGAGGACCGGTAACAGGCACCAGCAATCAAAAACTCGGCAATGAAAGCAGTAATACACACAGATGTCCAAAAACTCGGTAATAGATACAGGCAGTCTGGTAATGAAGGCTGACAATATACACAGGCAATCAAAAAGTTGGAGGTACACAGGTGGTCAAAAACTCGGAGATACACAGGTGATCAAAAACTCGGAGATCGACCCCCGGGGGGAGTCAATTACCGGCCCGGAGGTGACCCCCGGGGGGAGTCAATTGCCGATTTCGGAGATTGGCTTGAGCCTTGCACTTTCTATCATGGGTTTCTTGCTCTCTCTTTGCGCATTGTGTGAATAAAAATGGAACTAATGGGCACCCATTCTGTCTGTTTCGGTTGCACAGCTGGTGCAGTTTCCTGTCCTTTCAGAGTACAGTTCCTGTGTCTCAGTGATATGATAAGCTGAAGAATTGCTCTGGCATGGGTGCACCTATACATGCAAAGAAACACAGGCATGCAATAGAGTATGCCAGTTCCCAGATGTGCTAATGGGAGCTGTGTAATGCTGGTGCATTCATATTAAGGGTGGGATATTAATAAGCTCATATGAGGGGTGAGACGCCGATGAGCTCATATGAGGGGGCAAGCTCATATGAGGAGAGCGAGCTCATATGAGGGAGCGAGCTCATATGAGGGGGCGAGCTCATATGAGGGGGGCGAGCGCCGAGCTCATATGAGGGGACGAGCTCATATGAGTGGCAAGGCGCTACAAAGTTCATATGAGGGAAAGACACTAATGCACTCATATAAGCAGCCACTTTTATAATATGTATAGGTGGCAGGGTGTGAGGGCACTCATATGTGTGGCTATGTGGTACATATAGACGGTAGTAGCAGGTATAGAGCGCCCACTCATATGAGCTTATCCGAACGCCAGTAGCGGTGTATGTTGTCATTGATATGAACGCCAGTGGCAGGGTATTCTGTCGGCATGCGCTGGTTCCTGATGGGAGGCTGAACGCTGGATGCGTGTGAGGCGACTGGACACTGTGTATGACACTCTGCTCCGGCTCCCGATCTCACTCTACTCGCAATTCTCCACTGCTGAGTCGCCTTCTCCATAACCTGCCATGTCTTCTCCCACTCGTAATCCTCCATCGGGTAAGAAAAGAGCAGCGTCTCCAGCAGGTGAGGTCCTGCCCGATGGCCTGAAGCGTGCCCGGCTTCCTTCAAAGCGCCTCAAAGAGTCAAAAGAGGGCGAGGCAATAGAAGCGTCAACAGGGCTCACCTCTGAAGGCTCGAAGCCTAAGACAGGTATGGATCTCGCTATACCGTCGCTGTTAAAACCTTCTTATTTGCCTGAAGTGGATGAGAAGGCCACAAAAAACGTCAACGAGTCGTCGGGAACATCTGTCACAACTGAGGCCTTACCTGCGAACACCGTGTTCATTCCGAGCATTGGCCCCGCTCGCATCGCGGGTGGAAAACGTGTCCCAGCAGCTCGTGCAAAGGTCAGGACGAAGCACTTGAAGGACTCGGCCGCACGCACCGGGACGGACACCGCGGCCACGCGCGCTGCGGTGGACACTTCGGCCACGCGCGCTGCAACCGACTTGGCCCCACAAGCACGCGCCGCGATGAACTCGACCACGCGCGCTGCGGTGGACAGTTTGACTGCGCGTGCTGCAGCCGCCTCGGCCCCACAAGCACGCGCCATGACGAGCTCAACCACGCGCGCTGTGACGGACGATTCGGCCACGCGCAAGGCTGCAACCAACTCGGCCGCACGAGGACGCGCCGTGACGAACTCGACCACACGTGCCGCGGGGAACCCAACCACACGCGCATGTGACGTGATGGAGGTATCGGACGACGATGACGATGATGACCCTAGCGGCGAGAAAGCGCTTGGTGAGCTCCACGCCACAGCACTGATATGACGAGTTTGGTTAACAACTGCCACACAGACAAGGCAATGATGAAGTGGAGCTCACCGTATTACGCCTTCTTCGAGAAGCGTCCCCGCATTGACGACTCACTGCCGGGGAAGCGTTGCTACGTCTTCACGTGTCTCATGAAGGGAAAGGGTTGCAAGACGTCGGAAAAGCGTCGCTATCTTCAGACGGGTGACTCGTCGTCTACGAGTGGGCTCAAGAAGCACGCCATCTCGTGCTGGGGGCAGGAAGCAGTCGACAACCTCGTCGCCGCACAGCTCCCGGTTGACGATGCGCGCCAGAAGCTATTGAAGACGAAGCCGCGGAGCGGTGACATCAGTGTCATATTCGAGCGCGCGGACGGTGCAAAGGGACCGGTGACGTACTCCAACCGGCAGCACACGAATATGGAAGTTCGGTGCGGAGTAACTTGTTGGCTTTTTTCATGTAGTGTTTTGATAGCGCGCTGGGTCGCAGAGTCGTCAAGGCCTTACAACATCGTCAAAGATCGCCATCTGCTCACCCTGTTGAAGACCGGTCGTCCAAACTACCAAGTTCCATCAGCAAGCACCGTGGCACGTGACGTCAAGGCCGTATTTGCGGGATCGAGAGCGACTGTGCGGAAGCTACTCCGGGTAACATATCACTTGACTGCAGTATTCACATGGATATAGGCTCACCTTGTCCCCTTCCAGAACTACCCTGGACGTCTTAGCTTCTCAACAGACTGCTGGACGGCACCGAACGGGCGGCCGTACATGGCCGTTGTGGTCTATTTCATCCACAAGACGAAGCCAATCAGCATGTTGCTCGACGTCATAGAGATCGCAGAGGTACATACCATTTACTATCGGTCACGCGGCACGCCGTCCCCGCAGCTAATCATCGTCACTGCGGCGCGACCGCGGCAGAGTCACACCGGTGCAACACTTGCTAGGGAGTTTGTCCGCATCCTACGCGAGTTTGGAATAGACGAAAAGGTGAGCAGTGGGTCCTCTCTCAACGACTAGAACATATGTTAACATACCGTGTTCACAGATCCTCGGAGTTGCGTGCGACAACGCCTCGGCGAACATCAAGATGCTGGCACAGATTGAAGTCGAGCTCGACAACTTCTTGGCTAGTGTCGGACACGTTCGATGCTTTGGGCATGTAATTCAGCTTGTCAGCTTCGCGCTCTTGAAGCACTTCAACGGGCTGAAGAACACGAAGAAGTCGGACTCACTGATCGACGGTGAGGAGAGCAGTGATAACATCGCTGCTGTGTTGGCATCCGAGGACGAGGATTCGGTGGCAGAGGGAGATGTCGAGCTCAACGAAGAGAACCGCAGTCTTGATGGGGATGCGGAGATCTTGTATGGCGGGAACGAGGATGACTGGGTGGACGACGTGGGGAAGTTGACGGAGAAGGGGATGGAGGCGTTCCTCCAGAATGTCGCGCCTGTCCGGCAGACCCTAGCCAAGGTTGGCGTACGAACTATCATTTGTAGAGCATAAACTCACCTCGACCCTGTTTGCCCACAGCTTCGCAACATTGCCGTAAAGATCAAGGGGTCCCCGACCGTCTTGATGCCTGCGTGGAACAAGCTGTTAGCGCAACTCGGGCTCAAAGCACGGGTCATCCCTATCGACGTCCGCACTCGATGGAACTCTACACTCACCTTGGTTGATACAGCTGTTGAGATGCGCACACCCGACCCCCTTCCCCCTCTGTAGCCGTCGGTAACGGCGGTACGACCCCGTCATGTTGCCGTCGGTAACGGCCATACGAGCTCGTACGAGCTCCGGTCGTGTAGCCCGTCAGTAACGGTCGTACGAGCTCCGGTAGTGTAGCCGTCGGTAACGGTCGTACGAGCAGTGGTGGAGAAGTAATATACAATGCCAAATGTATCATTCTGGCTGTCGTGTGCGTGCTTTGAGGTCCTCTAGTGTGCTACATACACGCAAGAACATCCCGCAGCCCCAGGGAAGCTAATACCGGGCTAATATAGCAGGGAATGCTGGTTCCGGTAGTGGCACGTCCCACTGCCTACATTGCGCCCTACTGCACCGTACGTTTCGGTAATGCGTTCGCTACGTTCCCCTGGGTCATACGAGCTCGGAACAGTCGTTTTTATCACCGCGCGTGCTGTGGTTGGCCCGGAGCAATGAAAACACTGCCCAGACTCGTACGAGCCTGTAGCCGTCTGTCACGGTCGTACGAGGCACCTCCGGTGTGCACCCGGAATATTGCGGTAATGGATTCGGCAGATGCGCGTTACTGTACCGAACGCAGCGCACTCAATTTCGTTGCGATGCGTGCCATGGTTGGCCTGGGGTAACAAAAACGCTGCCCAGGCTCGTACGAGCCTGTAGCCGTCTGTCACGGTCGTACGAGGCACCTCCGGTGTGCACCTGGAATATTGCGGTAACGGATTCGGCATATGCGCGCGAGTGTACTGAACGTAACACATCAAATTCCATTGCCGTGCATATCATGGTTACAGAGGGAGGGTCAGAACAGTGCTCAGGCTCGTACGAGCCTGTACCCTGTCTCAGACGGTCGTACGAGTACCTCCGGGAGAGCGGACACCCGGAAATCTCGGCAATGCATGGCGTGCATTGCCGAAGGTTACCGGAACGCAGCAAACCTTATTTCGTCGCTTTGCGCACTGTAGTTAAGGTGGGAGAGTCGAAACAGTGTGCAGGCTCGTACGAGCCTGTACCCTGTGTGAGACGGTCGTACGAGTTGTTCCCTGGTGAACCTCGTTTTTTTTGGTAATGCTTTCGGTAGATGCGCACGGATACGCTGAGAATAGCGAACTCAATTTCATTGCTGTACCTGGTGTAGTTAAGGAGGTATTGTCGAAACAGTGTGCAGACTCGTACGAGTCTGTACCCCGTCTGGAACGGTCGTACGAGGTGCTCCTGGTGGGTATCAAAAATTTCCGGTAATGCATGCAATACATTGCCGGAGATCACTGGAACACAGCGCACTTTGTTTTATTGCTGTGCGTGGCATGGTCAAGGTGGCGGAATTGAAACACTACAAAAGCTCGTACGAGCTTGTACTCCGTCTGAGACGGTCGTACGAGTTGTCCCCCGGTGAACCTCGTTTTTTTCGGTAATGCGTTCGGTAGATGCGCACGGGTGTGCCGAGAATAGCGCACTTGATTTTAGTGCCTTATATGCTCTGGTTGGGGCAGCGGAGTTCAAACAGTGTGAACACTTGTATGAGCTTGTACCCTGTCTGTGACAGTCATACAAGGTGTCCTCCGGTAAAAACCCACTTTTTCCGGCAGTGCATTCATTACCGAGATTCCGGCAGCCCTTCCATTACCGAGATTCCGGCAGTCCCTCCATTACCGAGTGTTTGGTCATCTGTGTGTATTACCACTCTCACAACCGAGTTTTTGACCACCTGTGCATATTACCACTCTCACTGCCGAGTTTTTGATTGCCTGTATTCATTACCGAGTTTTTTGCACCCATTGCCGAGTTTTTGATCACCGGTATCAATCAGCAGTCCTCATTACCGAGTTTTTGACTGCCTGAATCCATCACCGAGTTTTTGGTCACCTCCGGACTTCAATGCCGAGTTTTTGACCACCGGTATCCATTGCTTGTCCTCATTACCGAGTTTTTGGACACCTCCAGCCTTCAATGCCGAGTTTTTATTACTGAGGTCTGTAATCCCGGTGCTCACTGCCAGTGCTCTCGCTGACCTCTGGCCTTCAATGCCGAGGTTTGAATACCAAGATCGGTAATCCCGGTGCTCACTGTTGGTCCTCTGGCCTTCAATACCGAGTTTTTGTTACTGAGGTCGGCAATTGTGCTACCAGTGGTGCTCACTGTCTCAAACAGCGAGCTCACTGTCAGACACAGTGAGCTCAACATGTTGCCCATCTCTGTATCTGTCCCTCATTTTTTTGGAATGCACCTCTGCATCACATCTGAATGTATTGCAGCACCTTGCAGCATATTTATATGAGTTGGTCTGCCTGTACTGAACACCTTCTACCTGAGAAGTCACCCTTCACAGCAGCATGTGTAGATGTTATTTCACCTCGCTGTTTTTTGGATCAGGGAGGAGCATGCAAGAGCTGTGGGTGTGCAAATTTGGAGGGCAGTAGCTGCAAAAGTGAGGGAGTAGTGTGGTATGATATTTTAAAATGACATACCACACACAGAAATGGGATGGGAGTGTATCACATTCCGAACACCTGGATATATTCATAGACGATATTATGAATGCAATGCAGAAGAGAGCGCACACAAATCAGGATTTCCGGTGAAGATACAAGATATGTGTGGAAAGTGGAAGTTCTGAGAAAACACGACATGCATAAGTTTATGTGCAGACATGATATCAACATGCTGTTTGCTGCATCACAATTGGGTACTATTGGGGTGCTCAGATCGGAATTTTCAAGCTTATCGGTGATGCGATGTATATGGGGCATCATATGTCATTATTTCATGACATACAGTATCCTGACACAGCATATGCTCCGATTAGCATGCGAAAACATGGAATATAACAGGGTAGAGCATAGCTATCCAACGCAGAAGAGACCTTAAAAAACGGTTGAGAATCAGTGGAGATGTGCAAGGTGAGCCAGAAGTGTGGTTGGAGTGGAAAGCGAGGTTGGAGCACATTCAGCATAAACCACACTTCTGGCTCACCTTGCACATCTCCACTAATTCTCAACCGTTTTTTAAGGTCTCTTCTGCGTTGGATAGCTATGCTCTACCCTGTTATATTCCATGTTTTCGCATGCTAATCGGAGCATATGCTGTGTCAGGATACTGTATGTCATGAAATAATGACATATGATGCCCCATATACATCGCATCACCGATAAGCTTGAAAATTCCGATCTGAGCACCCCAATAGTACCCAATTGTGATGCAGCAAACAGCATGTTGATATCATGTCTGCACATAAACTTATGCATGTCGTGTTTTCTCAGAACTTCCACTTTCCACACATATCTTGTATCTTCACCGGAAATCCTGATTTGTGTGCGCTCTCTTCTGCATTGCATTCATAATATCGTCTATGAATATATCCAGGTGTTCGGAATGTGATACACTCCCATCCCATTTCTGTGTGTGGTATGTCATTTTAAAATATCATACCACACTACTCCCTCACTTTTGCAGCTACTGCCCTCCAAATTTGCACACCCACAGCTCTTGCATGCTCCTCCCTGATCCAAAAAACAGCGAGGTGAAATAACATCTACACATGCTGCTGTGAAGGGTGACTTCTCAGGTAGAAGGTGTTCAGTACAGGCAGACCAACTCATATAAATATGCTGCAAGGTGCTGCAATACATTCAGATGTGATGCAGAGGTGCATTCCAAAAAAATGAGGGACAGATACAGAGATGGGCAACATGTTGAGCTCACTGTGTCTGACAGTGAGCTCGCTGTTTGAGACAGTGAGCACCACTGGTAGCACAATTGCCGACCTCAGTAACAAAAACTCGGTATTGAAGGCCAGAGGACCAACAGTGAGCACCGGGATTACCGATCTTGGTATTCAAACCTCGGCATTGAAGGCCAGAGGTCAGCGAGAGCACTGGCAGTGAGCACCGGGATTACAGACCTCAGTAATAAAAACTCGGCATTGAAGGCTGGAGGTGTCCAAAAACTCGGTAATGAGGACAAGCAATGGATACCGGTGGTCAAAAACTCGGCATTGAAGTCCGGAGGTGACCAAAAACTCGGTGATGGATTCAGGCAGTCAAAAACTCGGTAATGAGGACTGCTGATTGATACCGGTGATCAAAAACTCGGCAATGGGTGCAAAAAACTCGGTAATGAATACAGGCAATCAAAAACTCGGCAGTGAGAGTGGTAATATGCACAGGTGGTCAAAAACTCGGTTGTGAGAGTGGTAATACACACAGATGACCAAACACTCGGTAATGGAGGGACTGCCGGAATCTCGGTAATGGAAGGGCTGCCGGAATCTCGGTAATGAATGCACTGCCGGAAAAAGTGGGTTTTTACCGGAGGACACCTTGTATGACTGTCACAGACAGGGTACAAGCTCATACAAGTGTTCACACTGTTTGAACTCCGCTGCCCCAACCAGAGCATATAAGGCACTAAAATCAAGTGCGCTATTCTCGGCACACCCGTGCGCATCTACCGAACGCATTACCGAAAAAAACGAGGTTCACCGGGGGACAACTCGTACGACCGTCTCAGACGGAGTACAAGCTCGTACGAGCTTTTGTAGTGTTTCAATTCCGCCACCTTGACCATGCCACGCACAGCAATAAAACAAAGTGCGCTGTGTTCCAGTGATCTCCGGCAATGTATTGCATGCATTACCGGAAATTTTTGATACCCACCAGGAGCACCTCGTACGACCGTTCCAGACGGGGTACAGACTCGTACGAGTCTGCACACTGTTTCGACAATACCTCCTTAACTACACCAGGTACAGCAATGAAATTGAGTTCGCTATTCTCAGCGTATCCGTGCGCATCTACCGAAAGCATTACCAAAAAAAACGAGGTTCACCAGGGAACAACTCGTACGACCGTCTCACACAGGGTACAGGCTCGTACGAGCCTGCACACTGTTTCGACTCTCCCACCTTAACTACAGTGCGCAAAGCGACGAAATAAGGTTTGCTGCGTTCCGGTAACCTTCGGCAATGCACGCCATGCATTGCCGAGATTTCCGGGTGTCCGCTCTCCCGGAGGTACTCGTACGACCGTCTGAGACAGGGTACAGGCTCGTACGAGCCTGAGCACTGTTCTGACCCTCCCTCTGTAACCATGATATGCACGGCAATGGAATTTGATGTGTTACGTTCAGTACACTCGCGCGCATATGCCGAATCCGTTACCGCAATATTCCAGGTGCACACCGGAGGTGCCTCGTACGACCGTGACAGACGGCTACAGGCTCGTACGAGCCTGGGCAGCGTTTTTGTTACCCCAGGCCAACCATGGCACGCATCGCAACGAAATTGAGTGCGCTGCGTTCGGTACAGTAACGCGCATCTGCCGAATCCATTACCGCAATATTCCGGGTGCACACCGGAGGTGCCTCGTACGACCGTGACAGACGGCTACAGGCTCGTACGAGTCTGGGCAGTGTTTTCATTGCTCCGGGCCAACCACAGCACGCGCGGTGATAAAAACGACTGTTCCGAGCTCGTATGACCCAGGGGAACGTAGCGAACGCATTACCGAAACGTACGGTGCAGTAGGGCGCAATGTAGGCAGTGGGACGTGCCACTACCGGAACCAGCATTCCCTGCTATATTAGCCCGGTATTGGCTTCCCAGGGGCTGTAGAATATCGTTTTCATTGTTGTTGTACCAATTACAATGTACTATGGTATGTAGGAGAGTTGGAAAAGCACTAAGCTATCAAGGGGAACTACCTGCCCCCCACATCTCGTACGACCGTTACTGACGGCTACATTACCGGAGCTCGTACGAGCTCGTATGGCCGTTACCGACGGCAACGCGGGCACCTCGTATGGGCGTTACCGACGGGCTACAGCACTGCCACCGAGTGCACACCCATCACGGTGTTCTGTGCATCGGACGAGGGGAGTGATGTGCTGGGTTCGTTTGCACTGACCCCGCACGAGTGGCTCATCGCAGAGCAGCTCGTCGACGCGCTGAAGGTGCGAACCTTGTTTTGGCAGCTGTACAGTTGATACTCACGGTCTGTCCACCGGCGGCTTTCATGCGCGTTTGTCGACTCCTGCGACGTTCGCCTCACACTCCCGGGTCCCCTGCTTCTCTCTCTCTCTCTCTGCTTCATTGTTGGCACGCTAGATCTTCAAGGATGCCACTGAGTTCTTCTCTCGCGACACGCCCAACCTCGCCCACATCATTCCGGTCATGGACAAGATCGACAAAGAGCTCACTGTCAAGAACCAGCCGGGCAGCTTGTTCCGGCCGAGGGTCCCGTACGACCCTGCTATCCGTGCCGTGTTCGGCTTCGCAAAGCAGATGCTCCACAAGTACTATGACCTCACCGACTCTGTTGAGGCGTACCGCATTGCTATGAGTGAGTGTCTTAGAATCTGTGTTACTTTGTTTGACTACAACGTGCTTTGTCAGTCCTCCACCCGACGTACAAGGACGACTACTTCGTGGCCCTGAAGTGGGACGAGGGTATGATCGAGACGGCCATTGAGCTCGTCCGGGACGAGTTCAACGTCTCGTACAATGCTCCTGACACCCATGCGGCTTCCAACTCGGAGGATCCCGTAGAATCGGACCGTCAGGCCAACAATACTGCACCGGTACGTCACCATTGGTTCGCTCTTCTTCTTGCTGTGTTACTCATGTCGCATTGTGCTCCCACAGAAGGACGGCCGGAGCAGCAAGAACATGTTCGATTCTGTGTCGTTCTTGCCCGAGGACTTCACCAAGTCTGCAGCCCCTAGTACCCGCGACGAACTCACACGATACCTTGCATTGCCACGCGAGCCTCACGGTACCAATGCCATCCAGTGGTGGCAAGATCACGCAAGCAGCTTCCCTCGCCTCAGCCGCATGGCGTTGGACTATCTCACAATCCCAGGTTCGTCCCCGGTGCTCCACTCTTTCCATGACCGTTGTGCTTACTCCACGCTTCTGACAGCTACCTCCATTGAGGTTGAACGCATTTTCAGCCGCGGCCGGTACCTCATCCCCTACACGCGCAACCGCATGTCCGCGCAGACGACGCGCGCTCTGCTGTGTCTCGGGGCCTGGTCCGAGCTTGAGCTCATCGACAAGAACGTCTTGAAGAACGTGGGCAAGCTCGATGTAATCGACGAGGCGGGCTCCGACTATGAGATGGATGATGATTGGGATCACATTGACACATCGGACAATGAGATGTCGGACTAGAATACATGTACGTATACCGCCCGGCAGTATCCCTCGTGCGCACCGTCTCGAGCGCGCCATCAGGCTCCCTTGCACGCGCCTTCTCGTCCACACCGTCTTGCCCTCGCTGTCACATCGCCCAGCACACCGTCTCGCGGCTCGCCCATGCCGTTTCCTGCAGACCGTCTCGCACGTGCCACCTCGCCCATGCCATCTCACTCACTGCGTCGTCTCCTGCGGACCGTTTCGTGCGCACCGTCTCACGCATGCGCTGGCATCGTCTCGCATGCACTGTCTCGCGCGCAGTCTTGCATGCACACTCTCGTATGCAGCATCGAGTCACTGCCGTCCTAGCCTATCCTGTTCACCCGCGGGTGCCTGCCACGGGTGCACACCCGTGAGATACCCTTCCTACCCGTGTGCAAGCTGACCCTCGGGTCTACGGGTGCGGGTGTGCGCGGGTACGGGTGCGGGTCGAGTCAAAATCACCCGAGGGTCACCCGTGGTGAACCCTAGCACTGAGGATGTAGAGGGTAAAGTCCGGTCGCGCAAAAGCGCAGGTACGAGCACAGGTGCGCGTTCAAGCAACCGTGGCGCTGTCGTTGTTCTTGTTGTGTTCTGCGATTGCACAGGATAATGAACGCGTAGGTGTCGGTCAGTCCATTGAGGTGTTGCGCTCTGCTATGTCGGCAGCAGGAAGGAACTCGGCGTCAGCGTCCATGGTGGTCCATGGTGTCGGAAGCGGACGTGGAGTCGCTATTCGCCGTGGCTGTGAGCGCGGGGAATGGCTCGCAGACTGGCAGCGTGATCTCTTCGCGTGTCCGTTCAGCTTGTGGGCAGCAGACGGGCTGCGCTGGCAGTTGTAACCGTCGTCCTGCGGGAGTGTGGCGATGCCGAGCAGGATAGGGAGTGAAACAAGCGGTGGTAGCTGCACCGTTTGATGTGTGACATCTGCCGAACGCGTCAGGAGAAGAATGCGAAGAGAATCCAGCGGGTACGTGCCGTAGTAGGGGTGGAGGCCGGACGGAGAGTCCCGTTGATCAACACCAACGTCCTCCTAGAGCTCCCACGCATGTGCTCCGGGTGCTGCGCCTCCCACAGATGACTTTGGTTGTGGACATCGCGCACAGTGCAAGGACCATACCTCACTGTGCTCTGTGCGACTTGTGGCTCGGCTCATCAACGTGCGTGGTGGGTGGGGCGATGAGTCGGACGAGCAGGAGCCCCTGGGCGACCTTCAGTGCAGGCAGACTTCATGAAGATGAAGTGGCAGGAGGGGCGCATTTGACGCGTGGTGGATGGACTCGAGCTGGGGTGAGAGATCGGTCGAGTGTCTGTTGGGATAGTAGGCGGGGTGTGCGAGTGAGAGGGCTGCATGCGCACATAGGCGGCACGAGTGACACATATAGTCGGGTCGTAGATCGAATAGGCACGAGGAAGTTGAAGAGGGATGGTGGAGGTGAGAACAGCGTGGGCGAGAGGACATGGGCAGCGGACGCCAGAGAGCACGGTGTGCACTGTGCACTGTGCAACGGCGGCGTGTGCTGGGCCGCTGGCGGCCGCGGCACGCGGCAAGATCACGTGGATTCTCACGCAAAGCCGTGCGCTGTGCCGCATGCGCCAGCCTACGCCAGCCCACACCTCGCACGCCCAAGGCGCGCGCCACCCCTGGCGCGTGACCTGGTCCCAATCGCGAACCCTCCCGGAACGCGAGGCGCAGCCTCCGGCGCCTGATGAGGCCGGTTCTAGCGCGAGTAGCCTGAGCGGGGGTAAGTGAGGCGGCCAAGAAGCGCACGGACTTTTTTCTCGGTGGACTTTAGTTTCGGACAACGCGCGCTCGCTACAGGGGGTGCCGGGCGCCCGCGGCCCGATGACGTCGAAGTTCCGTAATCTGCCTACGGGTGCGGTCCCGTGCCACCGAGCGTCAACCGAACGCGGGATACTGGCCTAGCGCTGGGTCACCGTCGCTACGGTACTTACGTAGCCACTATGTGAACCGTCGGGATGGTCTGAGAATAATAATAATAATAATAATAAGCCAGCCTACGCCAGCAAATCCCTCTCCTGCCCCCAACTTCCTCTTCCTCCTCCTCCTCACCATCCACAGCGCCGCCCCCCACCGAATTCAGCTATCTTTGAACCTCGTTCATCCACCTCTTGTCTAGTACCCGATCTGCCTGCTTGTCCGCTTCCTTCCTTGCACCCTGCCTTGCTCATAGCCCCCTCCTGCCAGCTCACCCAACCTGCCAGCTTCTGTACCCGCCCATCCCTACTGTTCTGGTGGACGCAATGGTATGTTTCCACTGTCTTGCATTCATGCGGGCCCGTCTACAGCACAGCGTGGACAAGAATTGAGTGTGCAGGTGGCCATTAACAAGACACGCACAACTAGGGCCTGGGCCGATGCAACCTCGTACGTACCCAACACCGCGCCCCTTTTGCCGTGCCCGCCTCTCACCTCCCTCCACTCCTCTCCCCGCAGATACCACGGCCCGGCACACTAGATCGGGAAGACGGTCCAGCCCTGTTATCGCCGTCACAGCGTCCATCCCTGCGACTATCGTCAATTCATGGGATGGCGGCGCAGGAGCCAGCGGAGAGGTACGACACGCATGAGAGTCGAGGGAAACAAACGCGAACAGGAGGTGGTGCGGGGGAGCCCAGTGTGGACCGGCGGTACGTGGCGTCGTCCTTCGACACGCACTGACGCACCCGCTGACACCCCGACTATCCCCCCTCACCTTCACCTCTACCTCTACAGGTCTTCCATGCACTCGGTGTACTGCACGCGCTGCATGTACTCGCGCAGCCACGCCGGCTACCGCTCAAGTCGCTGCACCACCCGCTCTCGCGCTCGCCGTCGCCGGCTCCTCGCCCTGCGCCGCGCGGTGCTTTCTCGCGCTCTTCTGCCGCTGTACACCGAACGCGGCCGCCTCGCCCGCGTCCGCCTTGGTGTGCGCCCAGCCCTCGCGCCGGCGGAGCGTCGTGTACCGCCGGTTCCAGGCCCCGGGTGGAGTGCAAGGAGCAGCATCTTCGCCTGGTGCACGAGGCTCGGTGTGGGTGCGAGCGTGCCACACGCCCTCCACGAGACGCATATGCACACTGACATCCGATTGGGTGGAGACTGCGATTGAAGACATCCGCGCTGATGCGTGGTTCAGCCAGTACGAACGCTCGGAGTGAGGTCTTCGCGCGTAACTTGATGGAGCGTTGTTTCCCCTCTTGTTCGCAAGTAGTCGCTGTCATGTGAATGGCATATCTCATCACTATGTATTCGCTCGTGGTATCTTGATAATGCAATTTATTTATTCCATTAATTCCCGTCCGAATTTGCGTGCTGGTATCAAGAGCCACTGACGAACTGCTCCGTCTGTTCTGTCTGCGCAACTGTAGGAGAACACTCAGCGGTCGACTGCTCAACTGCTGGGTTTTACTGTCCGTCTGTTGTCTGCTCGTCTGTGGGGCACTGTCCGTCACTGTGACAGACGGACAGTGCCCAGCAGACGTGTGAAAAATTACTGATGTGGTAGCCGAGGCGCGACGGAAAGCAAAAGGTGGGAGCTAGGTCGCGTTGGGTACTTGTGGCCGCAATCTCACGCAGACTGGCCCGCGTGGAACGTCGTCTAGGGGAGTGGCAGGATCAGAGGGCGGCGCCCCGCTCCGGAAGGTTTGTCCGCACCGCGCTACGGCCAGCACCGGAATTCAGCGGACGCCACCGCACTCGTGTTCACAGAACTTCACAAAGCCGGACGAGGTTGCAGCAGCGCGCAGTTGAATTTTTCACACGTCTGCTGGGCACTGTCCGTCTGTCACAGTGACGGACAGTGCCCCACAGACGAGCAGACAACAGACGGACAGTAAAACCCAGCAGTTGAGCAGTCGACCGCTGAGTGTTCTCCTACAGTTGCGCAGACAGAACAGACGGAGCAGTTCGTCAGTGGCTCTTGATACCAGCACGCAAATTCGGACGGGAATTAATGGAATAAATAAATTGCATTATCAAGATACCACGAGCGAATACATAGTGATGAGATATGCCATTCACATGACAGCGACTACTTGCGAACAAGAGGGGAAACAACGCTCCATCAAGTTACGCGCGAAGACCTCACTCCGAGCGTTCGTACTGGCTGAACCACGCATCAGCGCGGATGTCTTCAATCGCAGTCTCCACCCAATCGGATGTCAGTGTGCATATGCGTCTCGTGGAGGGCGTGTGGCACGCTCGCACCCACACCGAGCCTCGTGCACCAGGCGAAGATGCTGCTCCTTGCACTCCACCCGGGGCCTGGAACCGGCGGTACACGACGCTCCGCCGGCGCGAGGGCTGGGCGCACACCAAGGCGGACGCGGGCGAGGCGGCCGCGTTCGGTGTACAGCGGCAGAAGAGCGCGAGAAAGCACCGCGCGGCGCAGGGCGAGGAGCCGGCGACGGCGAGCGCGAGAGCGGGTGGTGCAGCGACTTGAGCGGTAGCCGGCGTGGCTGCGCGAGTACATGCAGCGCGTGCAGTACACCGAGTGCATGGAAGACCTGTAGAGGTAGAGGTGAAGGTGAGGGGGGATAGTCGGGGTGTCAGCGGGTGCGTCAGTGCGTGTCGAAGGACGACGCCACGTACCGCCGGTCCACACTGGGCTCCCCCGCACCACCTCCTGTTCGCGTTTGTTTCCCTCGACTCTCATGCGTGTCGTACCTCTCCGCTGGCTCCTGCGCCGCCATCCCATGAATTGACGATAGTCGCAGGGATGGACGCTGTGACGGCGATAACAGGGCTGGACCGTCTTCCCGATCTAGTGTGCCGGGCCGTGGTATCTGCGGGGAGAGGAGTGGAGGGAGGTGAGAGGCGGGCACGGCAAAAGGGGCGCGGTGTTGGGTACGTACGAGGTTGCATCGGCCCAGGCCCTAGTTGTGCGTGTCTTGTTAATGGCCACCTGCACACTCAATTCTTGTCCACGCTGTGCTGTAGACGGGCCCGCATGAATGCAAGACAGTGGAAACATACCATTGCGTCCACCAGAACAGTAGGGATGGGCGGGTACAGAAGCTGGCAGGTTGGGTGAGCTGGCAGGAGGGGGCTATGAGCAAGGCAGGGTGCAAGGAAGGAAGCGGACAAGCAGGCAGATCGGGTACTAGACAAGAGGTGGATGAACGAGGTTCAAAGATAGCTGAATTCGGTGGGGGGCGGCGCTGTGGATGGTGAGGAGGAGGAGGAAGAGGAAGTTGGGGGCAGGAGAGGGATTTGCTGGCGTAGGCTGGCTTATTATTATTATTATTATTATTCTCAGACCATCCCGACGGTTCACATAGTGGCTACGTAAGTACCGTAGCGACGGTGACCCAGCGCTAGGCCAGTATCCCGCGTTCGGTTGACGCTCGGTGGCACGGGACCGCACCCGTAGGCAGATTACGGAACTTCGACGTCATCGGGCCGCGGGCGCCCGGCACCCCCTGTAGCGAGCGCGCGTTGTCCGAAACTAAAGTCCACCGAGAAAAAAGTCCGTGCGCTTCTTGGCCGCCTCACTTACCCCCGCTCAGGCTACTCGCGCTAGAACCGGCCTCATCAGGCGCCGGAGGCTGCGCCTCGCGTTCCGGGAGGGTTCGCGATTGGGACCAGGTCACGCGCCAGGGGTGGCGCGCGCCTTGGGCGTGCGAGGTGTGGGCTGGCGTAGGCTGGCGCATGCGGCACAGCGCACGGCTTTGCGTGAGAATCCACGTGATCTTGCCGCGTGCCGCGGCCGCCAGCGGCCCAGCACACGCCGCCGTTGCACAGTGCACAGTGCACACCGTGCTCTCTGGCGTCCGCTGCCCATGTCCTCTCGCCCACGCTGTTCTCACCTCCACCATCCCTCTTCAACTTCCTCGTGCCTATTCGATCTACGACCCGACTATATGTGTCACTCGTGCCGCCTATGTGCGCATGCAGCCCTCTCACTCGCACACCCCGCCTACTATCCCAACAGACACTCGACCGATCTCTCACCCCAGCTCGAGTCCATCCACCACGCGTCAAATGCGCCCCTCCTGCCACTTCATCTTCATGAAGTCTGCCTGCACTGAAGGTCGCCCAGGGGCTCCTGCTCGTCCGACTCATCGCCCCACCCACCACGCACGTTGATGAGCCGAGCCACAAGTCGCACAGAGCACAGTGAGGTATGGTCCTTGCACTGTGCGCGATGTCCACAACCAAAGTCATCTGTGGGAGGCGCAGCACCCGGAGCACATGCGTGGGAGCTCTAGGAGGACGTTGGTGTTGATCAACGGGACTCTCCGTCCGGCCTCCACCCCTACTACGGCACGTACCCGCTGGATTCTCTTCGCATTCTTCTCCTGACGCGTTCGGCAGATGTCACACATCAAACGGTGCAGCTACCACCGCTTGTTTCACTCCCTATCCTGCTCGGCATCGCCACACTCCCGCAGGACGACGGTTACAACTGCCAGCGCAGCCCGTCTGCTGCCCACAAGCTGAACGGACACGCGAAGAGATCACGCTGCCAGTCTGCGAGCCATTCCCCGCGCTCACAGCCACGGCGAATAGCGACTCCACGTCCGCTTCCGACACCATGGACCACCATGGACGCCGACGCCGAGTTCCTTCCTGCTGCCGACATAGCAGAGCGCAACACCTCAATGGACTGACCGACACCTACGCGTTCATTATCCTGTGCAATCGCAGAACACAACAAGAACAACGACAGCGCCACGGTTGCTTGAACGCGCACCTGTGCTCGTACCTGCGCTTTTGCGCGACCGGACTTTACCCTCTACATCCTCACTTTGTCGTTCTCATCTTGTATACTGTACGCATGGTCTCTTCCATTCCCATTTTCCCGCTCTCACACCGCTCTTTCTATAGTACAATCCCGCGCTCCAGCTGCGCAGGTCATCGACACGCTCCGCAAGCTGCGTGGCGAAATCGCTGGCAAGGTTGTGCGCGTCGTAGTAGAGCTTGCGCTTCAAGTAACTGCGCACACGAGCGCACCCTCGGGTGCTGTGCACTGGGAGCCTGGACGGCACGTTGAGCCCTGGGGCAGCGTGTCGTGACGCCTATCGCCTGTTGCGTTCGCCCTCGGACTTTCCTCCTCCTCTCCAGGTCGCAAGTAGTAGATCGATTTTCAGACTAATACCAATATATTCTCCCCGTGAGATTACTTAATCGCGCTCGAAGTAGCCAGTATTAGTTTTTGCAAATGAGGGTTTTTTTGCAGTCGACTGTCCGTCTGCCCAACTGTGTGAGCTGTGCACCCCCGAACTGTCCATCTGCTCGACTGCTGAACTGTGGCTGCTGCGTGCGAAATGGACAGACGCGACAGCTGTGCCAGACGCGTGCAAAATTACTGATGCGGCGGTCGCCAATGCGCCCCCCGGAACGTACGCCCCAGGTGTGACGGCGATGGAGTGGCTGGTGAGGAGGGTCAAGTCGCAGCGGGTGACGAACTACACGGTGTGTCCTGTCCCGCCGACGTGCGCTGTTGCGAAGGGCTGCACTTGAGGGCCCTAGAGTAAGCCGGGTAAGCCGGCTGACCGGATCCCAAAATACCCCGAAGGTACTGTCCGGCCGGGCCCGATCAGGTCCGGCCAGGTACCCCGTCGGAGTCACCCGATCAGGTCGCCCCGGGTAGTGCGGAGGAGTCGCCCGATCAGACCGGGATGCTGGTGGGGAATAACATCGAGGGGGCTTCAGCAATGACCTGTACGTAGCATAGCGACACAATATATAAAGGTGCCAGCGCGTAGAGCAAATGGGGGACGAGCACGTTGAGCGTAGGGGGGTTTCTATGTGTTTGTGTTCCGGCCAGGTCGTGCGGGGGACTCAGGCAGCCGGATCCGGCTGAAATCAACCGCCGGGCTCTGGGCAACCCACTGCAGCGCGCGATGCCTGCACATGGCACCCACATGTTCAGGATGCCGCCCCATGCCCATTTCAGAGGCGCACGGCGGCGTTGTGGCCCTTCGAAAGGGCTCGCGCGGGGGCCGGGTTGTGCGGGGGACTCAGGCAGCCGGATCCGGCTAAAATCAACCACCGAGCCCGGGCAATGGGAAGTGAGAGGACGAGGGCATGCAAGCGGCTCACCGATGAAAGCAGGCATGAGGGTGTGCGAGAGACTATGGGTGTGACCAAGGGGATGGGCGAGGCGGTGGAAAGGACCAAAGGTGAGCATGACAGCGTCAGAGAAGGCGAAGGCGAAGGCGCCGGCGATAGGGAAGGCGCCAGCGATAGCGAGGGCGACAGCGAAGGCGAGGGCGACAGATACGGCGATCGCGTCAGATACAGTCCTGGGATCCACCAGGATCATTAGCGCCTGATCCATCAAGCACATCGATTTGCCTGCTTGCTCTCTCCCGCTCGCTCTTGACCTCGCCGCGCTTTTGCAGTGGATTTCCCTCACCTTCAAGTTCGCCCTGGTGTTCCTCATGTCACAACAAGAGGCCAGCGCATCCGGCCAAGGCCTCACGCAGTTGTTGCCGGCCAGGATCCGTGAATTCAGCGATGTCTGCACACAGCTCAACTCCGCGTGGATCCGCTGGAAATTCGTTACGATCCCACCCCAGTCCCGCCCTGTATATGAGCTGAATCTGCGGCATCTTGTCTGTTCTGTTGGCTCCCTATTTGGCAGACACCACCGCGACATCAACGGGACTCTTCCTTCCATTGCCCTCGCCGCAGTTTACGAGTTCAAGCGCGGTGTTATGGCTCGAAGAGCCATCGCGGAGATTAGGTCCAGAGGGGATCCTCAAAAGATAGACGAAATTGAGGCCGGTCTTCCCCCCCCCTGTCGTCATTCTTTCCAACCTCCTCCCAATCTTCCGCGATATCCCACTCCCGGATTACTTCCAAGGAATCACATTGGACCCCCCCATCATGCCCAACGACCACGGCGTCATCCGCATCATGCCGCCGTTGGAAACCTCGTCTGTCTGGTGGCTGAGCGACGGTTAGTTTTTGCACTCCCTGCCCCGTCTTCCGTTATCCTGACGTTTTTCGTCACAGAGTTCAGTCCCCCTCCACAAAACGACGGGCCAAGTTCTGACGTCGGCATCGAGATGCAGGACTCTGAAACCAGTTCGTGTCCTTGATCCATTTTCAGAACAATACTAATCATGGCTGCTCAGAACCCGGCAAACGAAAGGCTCCTCCCGATGAACACGTCCCTCCAGAGGATGGGTTCCCACCGGAGGAAGTAATTGGAGACTTTAAATTGAAGCTTCCACAGGTTCGTTGCTGATCCTAAACATTGATTGCGTTGTAACTTTCTAATTGGGCGAATGTTTCCAGGACCAGCGCTGCAGCAATTGCAAGGGCAAAAGTAGATCCTGCATCATCGCGACGCTGCATAGCGCCAAGTGTCTCGGGTGCATTGGAGACAGAAAGGGATGCTCGCTGAATGAGAACGCCACACGACGCGCTCAGCTAGAGAGCTATAAAGGTTTCCGTCTGGCTTGTCAAGTCACTGACCCAGATCGATTTCCAAGAGACCCTGAACAGGACGGTTCGTGGGCTCGGAAAGACCGCAAAGACGAAGATGTGCCATCCTGGTACCGACTCCTCGTCTCCAAAGAACGCATCAAGGGATGGTCGAAATCCGAAGTTGATAAACTCCCGGTTTTTACACTCTCACCCCCGATTCATTTGCCAACTGCCCCTACCGCCCCAGTCAGTCCGCCCATCCTATCACCCGTTCCGCCCATCCCATCGCCTGTTCCGCCCGATTCGCCGGCGCCCCCTCGTGTTTCTCCCCCTCGTGCATCGCCCCCCGGGCCTTCGGCTGATAGTAACCTGCCGAGCGAGAGCAACATCGGGCAAGAATCTATGGACGAAGTCTCTATTGACCAGGTGTCGGATGAGGAGGCTCATTCGGACCACTCCGGGCAGTCCCCTGGTCCCGGTCAGCGTGCGCGTGGGCACCGGCGCGGTCGTGGCCATGGCCGTGGGCGCGGACGTGGGAAGGGTGTTAAGTCTGCCCAAGGTGGAACCCAGGTCCGTCACGGGAAGAACAAGGGGAAGTCGGTCGATCGGGGATCAGCGACTGGACCGGACGAAGTTGAAAGCAACGCGGCCACAGTCAAGTCGTCCACCGAACCATCGCGCAAGAAACGCAGAGTGGCAGACGCCGGATCCACTGCCCAGGCGAAGACGCACCTGAGGTCGCAAGGCGGTGAAGAGCTTGTGGAAGACAGCCCCGACCTGGTTGACGGTTTGTGCCACTTGACGGTTTGATTATTTCTGTGTGGCTAATGCAGTTGATGCACAGAGGACAAGTCGGACATGGAGTGGATGCAACGACGGGCCCCGCGACCACCTGGTGAGCATGTTTGATATATTTATTCGTTGTGCTTATCAGATCCACAGCGGATTCATATGAAAATATGTCCAAGGCGGTTGTGAAGCCCAACAACCCTTGGGAAGCAGGGCGACAGGCCCGTCAGGGAAGCACAGAGTCGAACATCAATGACGAGGACCAGACGAACAGGCAGGGGGACGCCACAAGACAAAACAGCCACAGTGTAGATGACCATGAGGGGGCCATTGACGGGAGCGCAGGGGGCGTTGATGAGAGCAGTGGGTGTCCGAAATTGACATGTTATTTTCAACGCTAACAGCGGCATGTTCGAACGCCAGCTGTCCCTACCGGGCAAGATTCTTCTGCACCTGAGGAAGACCGTGACGCCTACGGTCTTCGATTAGGGATAACGTACGGCCTGCGCGTGTCGATGGACATGATCAGATTGATGATCAAATGCGGTAAAGTAAGCCGGTCGTTTGTTTTCTGCTCGACGTAACACGTTTTAATTTGGCGTCAGGATGCTCCCGACGACCGCGAAGACAGAAGAATCACTATGTCTCGTAGTGAAATGAGAGCCCTTCTCACGGAGCTTAAGGACTGTTCGGACATTTTGACGACGATCATTGAAGGGGCCCCAAATCCGATATTTAACATCACTGCCGCTCATCGTCACCTCAAGAACGCCGGGCAAGCCATCGATCGGCCCCTCAACAGAGCGAACAACTCAATCGTAAACGCTGCCCCTCAGCCGTTGCCCTCTCAGGAGGACGTCTCAAGCACCGTTCGTGGGATGCTCGACTCTGTGTTATCGCAATGGGAGGAAGGCGAATTTCTGGAGTCAGTGAAGACCTCGATGAAGAATATGATCGAAAACGTGGTTCAGGAAGGTGCGCGCCTGTCTAACCACGCTCTAAAAATTCGCATTAAAGTGCCATTGATTACATTAGGTTTTAATCTGATAACCCTCAACGCCGCAGAGGACCTTGTGGCGGGAGCCCTTCGTTCGATGCAAGAGCAGATTTCCCAGATGAAGGAAGAAGGTCAGTGTGAGCTGGAACACATTCTAGGATTTGTGGTTGCTCATAGAACTCACTGATGCAGCCGCTGCTCATCGAGAAGAACTCCTGGTCGAAACGAACAGACATCTTCAGGAAGAGCTCGCCCGGGACAGAGCCGACCTCACCCGTTTCATTCAGGACGCGCATTCGATAGCCAGCGACGTCCTTGTGACGTCAGGTCTGCTCCCAGAGGTCAATGTTGGCGAAACGGAGGAAGCACGCCAACGGCTGCATGAGGTCGACCCCGGGCTCGCTCAGGTCGGGCTGCCTTGGCGACAGGCATACAGGGACGTCTCGCAGCATATTGGAGATGGGCAGGCTAAGACTGCCACTTTGGCGTTTTTCTTCAACAATCTGCGGTTGCGCATCGAAGCCTTGGAGTCCAACTTGACCTCCTCTGGTTCGCCAATGGGCTCGACTGAAGCCGCTGGGCCGAGTGCATCGGGCTCTGGAGGAGACCGCCGCCCAGGGAACGTAGGAACCACAGCCAACCAACCTCTTGTTCGCCTGCCTGTTGCATCGAAAACGGCAGGCCCTGCCCTGTCTGAATTCACCTTCGAGATGGGGATCCATGGGCGGCGCCCATCAGTATTTTTACATGTGTCAGACAGGGTCTGAAAAGGTCTGTACAGACCCATCCGACCCCTTTCTGACCTGTCTGACTGTCCGACATCCGACCCCGTCAAAATTGTCATCCGACTTTGTTGTATCCTCATAATCTGACATTCTGATCTTAATCTGACTTTTGTGCTGACATTCTGGCCTCGATCCGACTTTTGCGAGAGACTGGATTCCGCGCAATTTGAGCTGAACGGGGTAGTTACAATGCGTATATTGAGTGCGGTATATAAGTACATGGCCCCTTTATCTACACGACATCCATGCACTACACCCGTCCGACCCGTGGCGCATGCGCAGTCACCCGTGGGCTCTGGCCACGACCCCGGATTCATCGCCGTCTGTGCGCGTCGCGGCCACAAAGGCAACGGGGCGGGGCAAGAGGAAGGAGTGCATGCCGCTACTGTAGCCTGGGGTTGCCACTCATATTGCTGACACTGTAGCCCGGGAATGCCACTCAGATGGACTCATATGAGTGGGCGCTCTGTAGCCTGCATTCTCGCTCATATGAGTGCACAGCCACCTGTATAAGCCGCCTTTCACTGCCTGTCTATAGTATTGTTACTATGTTGCTACTATTACTGCTTTATTATCATGTAGCCTGGAGTGCCATCTATATGAGCCTGTTGCTTGGGCTATTACTCGTATGAGCCTGTTGCTTGGGTTGTTACTCATATGAGCCTGTTGCTTGTGCCACCGCTCATATAGGCATAGCGCTTATCCCATGTATTGCCACTTTAGCTACTATAAATTTATATAAACATGTAGCCTGCATTGACAGTTTCACCCTTGTCTGAGGTATACACCAAGCACCTGCACCTCTATGAATATACAGTACCTACTACCAAGCTATCCTCATGTATATGTGCATACTAACAAGTGCTCACCCCTCTGAGCACTCATTTGTATCTGTGGTATGTACACTAAGTGCCCATCCTCAATTGAAGTTTGATGCTTATTTTGTGCCAAACATATCTCCCTTTGCTCTGTAATACATCCTGTGCATGCTGAGCACCCACGTTTGATGGGCATACGCACTCTGAGCACCCATGTGTGAACATGTTTGCACTCCGAGCGCCCGTGTCTGAACCTTGTCGCACTCCGGGCGCCCGTCCTTGGTGGCGCATAGCACTTCGAGCCCGCACCCCCATTACCTTGCCCCTCTCCGAGTTCTCCACCGTTTGACGTCATCTTGGGCTTTTTTTGTGCGCGTTTCTACCCTCTTTCCAACGAGCCGCCCCGTTCCGCGATGCGCCTCGCCGTTGTCTCGCTGCGCATCGTCTTGTGCAACAGAAGATCGCCCCTCGTGTCACCCACTTGATGCTCCCGTCCCTTGACGGTTCGGAGCTCGTTTTCGATGCGGCCAGGTTCATTCTCTTCCCCTCGTCAAGGCCATTCAGATGCACCTTTGCGCGCGCCGGTACGCCCAGTCAATTGTCCATGACGGCTGCCGCATTGCCGCCTTTTTGCCCTATCTGCATCTTCCTCAACCCCCACGATCTTGAGCACCATGGCTGCATATCCCGTTCGTTCCGCACGCATTTTGGTACGCGTTCCCCCCTCGTTTCCTCGCATATAACGCGCCCTCGATGCCGCCAAAACGCGCAGCAGCTCACACACAGCAGCCACTGCTCTCTCCACACCGCCTCCAGCCATCTTCAGGCTTGGATTCAACACACCGCCTTTCCAGTTTCGCTCCGATCGCGCTGAAAATTGGAGCTCAGATGGCCCTCATCAACTCCTTTCGAACGCGCCCGCGTTCGTCTCATGCGCCGCACTCGTTCTCCCGCTGTGCGCTGCGCAAGACCGCCTACAACCGGCACTCCCTTCCCATCTTTCCAATGCTCGATCTCGCCCACTTTACTACCTAAGAAGACGTGGATGGGTTCATTCGTCGCGCGTTATCAAGCACTTTCGATCGAGCGCTTGGATGTAGCAGTCGGAAGAGATTTGCGTTGTGGACGGCAGGATATGTGTATGTCCAACTTGCCTTCAAGGCCCCTCCTCCTGTGTCCCCCGGTCTTGCCCTTGCATCTTGCCCATTCCATGTCCGTTTGGCATGCGTTTTGGTGCATAGGTGAGCATCTATCCCTTCGTTTGAACGCCACCTTACACATTGTGATCTGTGCCTTTCCTGATGTTTGATATCTTGGTGCTCAGCACCTGTTTGACCTGACCTATACTGTATACACTGTCAACCCCCTCAGTCTCCCTCACTTTTTCAGAATGCAACTGTACATCACATATGAACACAGTGCTGCACATTGCAGCATATTTATATGAGTTAGTCTGCCTGTACTGGACACCTTATCCCTGGAAAGTCACCCTTCACAGCAGCATATGTAGATGGTAATTCACCAAGATAATTTGTTTATCAGAGAGTAGCTTGTAAGAGCTGTTGGTGTGCAAATTTGGAAGGCAGTAGCTGCAAAAGTGAGGGAATAATGAGGTATGATATTTTAAAATGACATACCACACACAGACATGGTATGAGAGTGTATCACATTCCAGACACCTAGATATATTCACAGACAATATCATGAATGCATTGGAGAAGAGATGAAACATAAATACAGATTTCCGGTGATGATACAAGATATGTCTGGAAAGTGGAAGTTCTGAAAAAACATGACATGCATAAGTTCATGTGCAGACATGATATTAACAGGCCGTTTGCTTCATCACAATTGGATACTATTCGGCTGCTCAGATCGGAATTTGTAAGCTTATCGGGGATGAGATGCATGTGAGGGATAGTATGTCATTATTTTATGACATACGGTACCCCTGGCCTGGCATGTGCTCCGATTATAATGCGAAAACATGGAACAGAACGGGGTAAGTCACAGCTATCCAGTGCAGAAGGGATCTTGAAAAACGGTTATGAATCAGTGGAGATGTGCAAGGCAGGCCGGGGGTGCGGTTTGTGCTGGGTGTGCATTGACTCCGCTTTCTGCTGCAACCACACTTCTGGCCTGCCTTGCACATCTCCACTGATTCATAACCGTTTTTCAAGATCCCTTCTGCACTGGATAGCTGTGACTTACCCCGTTCTGTTCCATGTTTTCGCATTATAATCGGAGCACATGCCAGGCCAGGGGTACCGTATGTCATAAAATAATGACATACTATCCCTCACATGCATCTCATCCCCGATAAGCTTACAAATTCCGATCTGAGCAGCCGAATAGTATCCAATTGTGATGAAGCAAACGGCCTGTTAATATCATGTCTGCACATGAACTTATGCATGTCATGTTTTTTCAGAACTTCCACTTTCCAGACATATCTTGTATCATCACCGGAAATCTGTATTTATGTTTCATCTCTTCTCCAATGCATTCATGATATTGTCTGTGAATATATCTAGGTGTCTGGAATGTGATACACTCTCATACCATGTCTGTGTGTGGTATGTCATTTTAAAATATCATACCTCATTATTCCCTCACTTTTGCAGCTACTGCCTTCCAAATTTGCACACCAACAGCTCTTACAAGCTACTCTCTGATAAACAAATTATCTTGGTGAATTACCATCTACATATGCTGCTGTGAAGGGTGACTTTCCAGGGATAAGGTGTCCAGTACAGGCAGACTAACTCATATAAATATGCTGCAATGTGCAGCACTGTGTTCATATGTGATGTACAGTTGCATTCTGAAAAAGTGAGGGAGACTGAGGGGGTTGACAGTGTATACAGTATAGGTCAGGTCAAACAGGTGCTGAGCACCAAGATATCAAACATCAGGAAAGGCACAGATCACAATGTGTAAGGTGGCGTTCAAACGAAGGGATAGATGCTCACCTATGCACCAAAACGCATGCCAAACGGACATGGAATGGGCAAGATGCAAGGGCAAGACCGGGGGACACAGGAGGAGGGGCCTTGAAGGCAAGTTGGACATACACATATCCTGCCGTCCACAACGCAAATCTCTTCCGACTGCTACATCCAAGCGCTCGATCGAAAGTGCTTGATAACGCGCGACGAATGAACCCATCCACGTCTTCTTAGGTAGTAAAGTGGGCGAGATCGAGCATTGGAAAGATGGGAAGGGAGTGCCGGTTGTAGGCGGTCTTGCGCAGCGCACAGCGGGAGAACGAGTGCGGCGCATGAGACGAACGCGGGCGCGTTCGAAAGGAGTTGATGAGGGCCATCTGAGCTCCAATTTTCAGCGCGATCGGAGCGAAACTGGAAAGGCGGTGTGTTGAATCCAAGCCTGAAGATGGCTGGAGGCGGTGTGGAGAGAGCAGTGGCTGCTGTGTGTGAGCTGCTGCGCGTTTTGGCGGCATCGAGGGCGCGTTATATGCGAGGAAACGAGGGGGGAACGCGTACCAAAATGCGTGCGGAACGAACGGGATATGCAGCCATGGTGCTCAAGATCGTGGGGGTTGAGGAAGATGCAGATAGGGCAAAAAGGCGGCAATGCGGCAGCCGTCATGGACAATTGACTGGGCGTACCGGCGCGCGCAAAGGTGCATCTGAATGGCCTTGACGAGGGGAAGAGAATGAACCTGGCCGCATCGAAAACGAGCTCCGAACCGTCAAGGGACGGGAGCATCAAGTGGGTGACACGAGGGGCGATCTTCTGTTGCACAAGACGATGCGCAGCGAGACAACGGCGAGGCGCATCGCGGAACGGGGCGGCTCGTTGGAAAGAGGGTAGAAACGCGCACAAAAAAAGCCCAAGATGACGTCAAACGGTGGAGAACTCGGAGAGGGGCAAGGTAATGGGGGTGCGGGCTCGAAGTGCTATGCGCCACCAAGGACGGGCGCCCGGAGTGCGACAAGGTTCAGACACGGGCGCTCGGAGTGCAAACATGTTCACACATGGGTGCTCAGAGTGCGTATGCCCATCAAACGTGGGTGCTCAGCATGCACAGGATGTATTACAGAGCAAAGGGAGATATGTTTGGCACAAAATAAGCATCAAACTTCAATTGAGGATGGGCACTTAGTGTACATACCACAGATACAAATGAGTGCTCAGAGGGGTGAGCACTTGTTAGTATGCACATATACATGAGGATAGCTTGGTAGTAGGTACTGTATATTCATAGAGGTGCAGGTGCTTGGTGTATACCTCAGACAAGGGTGAAACTGTCAATGCAGGCTACATGTTTATATAAATTTATAGTAGCTAAAGTGGCAATACATGGGATAAGCGCTATGCCTATATGAGCGGTGGCACAAGCAACAGGCTCATATGAGTAACAACCCAAGCAACAGGCTCATACGAGTAATAGCCCAAGCAACAGGCTCATATAGATGGCACTCCAGGCTACATGATAATAAAGCAGTAATAGTAGCAACATAGTAACAATACTATAGACAGGCAGTGAAAGGCGGCTTATACAGGTGGCTGTGCACTCATATGAGCGAGAATGCAGGCTACAGAGCGCCCACTCATATGAGTCCATCTGAGTGGCATTCCCGGGCTACAGTGTCAGCAATATGAGTGGCAACCCCAGGCTACAGGGACGGCACCCAGTGAGAGGAAGCGCGAGGGCCATGCCACGCGCACTGCCCTACGCTAGCCTGCGGGTCGAGGCTGTTGTGACTCGGTGCTGTAGAGCGCGTGCGGGGCCTTTTCGTCGTACGGGAACGCTGAGGGCGCGTGCGTGGCGGTCGTCGTAGGCGTAGGCAGCGCGCGAGGAGGGCACTGCCGGTGATATTCCACGCGAGGCGAACACTGTTGACCGCAGCAGCGTGAACGGCGCGGGCTTGTGCCAGAGCCCCTGGTTCCGCGCAATGTGCGCGTGGACGACGCGGGCGATGCAGGCGGCGAGGGAACGAGATGGGCAGCGGCAGATGCGGGGAATGTGGGCGACGTGAGGGCGACACGGCAGCGACGTGGGCCCTTGAACAAGGCAAACGTGGGCGACGTGGGCAGGCGACGTGGGCGACGTAGTGGGTCGGCGCTGTACCCACACTGCGAGGTGGGCCGTACTGGATTGTGATCGACGGGATGGCGCCGTCGACAGCGAAGACCTGATCAAAGACATGGCACGCAGTGGGGGAGACGAGGTTGACGGCCGTGTTCGCCATGTCCGCGATGTCGCCGCCGCACCCGAGCGGGTAGTGGAGTCCGTGCTGCCTATGGGCCGGGGATGAGCATGTTGGAGTGAACACCTTCCGTGAGATGGGAAAAGCGACGGAGTTGAGTGCGAGCACAAGGCGGTCAAAATAAAAGCGGAGGGACTCATGCGTGGACCTTCCCCAACCACGAGCACTGCAGAGGCTGGGAGAGGGAGACAGTGAGTTCTCGAACACTTGGATCCGTCGTAGGGCTCCAACTCACTCGCATCCACGGCGGCTTTCGCTGCGGGCATGTGTGATCAAGTCGAGGGTATCTCAATCGGACCAGAGTGAGTGTTGGTCTGCACGGGGGCTGGTAAAACGGGTGTTGGGAATATACTCACCTGCCACTGCCCAAGTTTCTTGACCTCGAGCCAACGCCGGAGCTCCTCGACCTCGCGCGGGAGGAGCTCATTCTCCTGCTTGAGCTCGTGGATGTGCATCAGCGAAGATGGAATTGCGGTGACTTAGTCAGGGTGACGCGGAGGACGTGGGTTCGGGGACGATGCAGGTGACATGGCGACCAGTGAGCGAGGCGAGCAATGTCAAGGGCACAAGGGCGCCAGGTGAGGTGGGCGAGGTCGAGAGAGTCGGGCAAGGACAGAGGGGAGACACGATGGAGGAAGGTCGACGACGTGTTGGCAGCTGGAGGTGCGCCTCCGCTTTGGGGACGCGTGGGAACTGACGCGTGGCGCGCGGACTCCAGCGCTTGGCACTGCCAGCACCACCTTCGTCATCCCCATCGTCTCCGCCTCCTTGCCCGTCTCCTCATTCCCTCGCTCTTCGCCTGACCCGACAGCAAAGAACACCTGTCAAAGTTTCCCCAAGAAGTACGACAAGCACGCCAGCTACCGCTTCTCCCTCGCCTTCAGGTGTGTAGCCAACATCGACCTCATCCAACTTCACCTTCCCGGCCCAGAACAGGGCTTGCGTCTGCATCTCCTCCCAGCTCTACGACCGACGAGGTGTGTCCTTTTCGCTCACTTTCCCAACCCAGCCATCCAACGCCCACCATCTCTCCCAGCCTTGGACACCAACTCGTCCTTGCCGCTCTCCAACTCCCTCACCCACCTTGTCGATCTCACCTCCACTTTGCACCTCCACTTCACTCCGCATACGCGAGATCATGACCGCAGATGGCGTTCTCGAACGCCTCGTCTGTATCCTCTGCGACTTCTGCCTCTCTCCTCCACCTCCGGAGAACCCGTCCACCTTTTATGGTCTTGCTCCACTCTCACCCCCCAAAGCCGGCCCCGATCCTCCTCCCCAAGACTTACTACAAGCACGCCGGTTGCGATTTCTCCCTCGCCTTCCAGTGCATCGCTAACATTGGCTTCCGCAGTTCGGAACCTATACGCTCCCGCGTCGTCGAGGCCGGCACCCTCGAGGTCGTCGGCCGCATTCTTGAGGCGTGGCTCGCCAGCAAAGGATTCGCTGTCGGCCCCGCCGTCGCCGCGAATGGCATGCCTCGCGAGACGCGTGAACAGCGGCTTGCCCGTCTGCAGGCGCAATCGGAAATCCGGGCGAGGGAGAAGCGCGAGCAGAACACTATCGCGTGATCCAGCAGGCGCTCGAGCGCCAGGTGTCGGAGCAGCCCGAGGCGAGGGTGGTCGAACCCTCAGGGAGGGATAGCGACGTATCGCATGAGGTGCGTACCGACACTCGCGGTGGCGTGCGTGTTTGCCTGACCGCAGGACAGGAGCCGATGCAGACGAAGGCTGCCCAGCCGCCCGCGGGCTCGTCGCGCGTGCAGGCGGCGCAAGAGAAAGACAACTCGACGGAGACGTCCACGAACGCGACCCCGAACCGCTCGACCATCCCCACGGGCTCTGTCGTGGTCCCGGGTCGGGACCGCAGCGGGACCATTCTCGCACAGCCCGTGTGGGATCAGCCTGCGAACACTGCCCGGGCCCATCTGTCCAGAACAACTCGGCCGGACGTTCGACTTCGACCTTGGCGGTGGACTCTCGCCTGGAGACAGTGACGGAGGATGGAGACGGCGACGGCGACGTGGATATGACCACAAGCCGTGACGGACCACACATTCCCCCCACGCGCATCTCCGACGCCGCTGCACCATCGACATTCCATCGGACGCGCACATCTTCATCAGCGACAAGGGTGGTATGCCAGTGTCGGCGTCGAAGATGGCCCCGATTTCGCCTCCTGGGGCTCCTGGTGCGCTCAACGGCCCTCCTGCCCCCCGCACGGTCGCTGGCGGACATCCAGCGGGCGAACGCACACCGCGTGCGGGCACGACTAATCTACCGATAGCGCCCCGCGCCCCCGCCGCAGCCTTCCTTACTCCTATCTTCACCCTCGCCGAGCCCTCTCACGCGGACGTGACTACGCCTGGGAGACGGAACACCATCCGCGTCAGCGCTGGGGGAACGGGAGCTGGTTTGCCACGCTTCCGTGTTGTTTAGAGTGTACACTGTATTAGCATTAACACAATACATTGTCGTTTGAATCTCTTAGTTGTGCGGTTTGCCAATGTATGGACTATGCTCGGTTCAAACAGGTGCTGAACACCAAAAGTCGGATGGTCGGATGGGTCGGATGAGGGTCTGATGTCGGACAGCCTAAAAATCCGACTTTCTAACAAATCTGACACATGTAAAAATACTGATGCCCGGCCTCCCACGATGGGATCCATAGAGCTGTGGAGGAGGGAGGGGCGGCAGGCCACAGTTCCCAAGGCGGGAAGAGTCGGATGGCTCGGGGCGTGGGCAAGAGTCGGCGTGACAGCGAGGGCGAAGATGAAGATGGCGACGAAAACAGCGACGAAGACAGCGACGAAGACGGCGACGAAGACAGCGACAAAGACAGCGACGAAGACAGCGACGAAGACGACGGCGGCGGCCAGGAAGACGGGGGCGACGGCGACGGCGAAGACGGGGGCAACAGCGACAGCGACGGCGACGGCGACGGCGACACAGGCAGCTGGGCCAGCAACACCGGCCGCGCGATTAGTCCAGCGCCCCCATTGGCTGAAGGGCCGGCACATACAGACCTGTGCAGCCGCAGCAGCCTCAGCAGCCTGACGGGCAGCTCCCGCTCGGCGCAGTTGGGGCTTAACCGGCATGCTTCAGGCGACTCGAGCGAGATCGACCCCCCCGCGTCGCCGCCGCCAACTTCCCCCGAGTCGACGCCGCAACCCCCCGCCCCCACGTCGCACCCAGTCGCCGCAGTTCCGCATATCACATTCACGCGTTCTGGCCGCCCTACCCGACACCCTAGCCGGCTGAATCGAGTCTGATTTTCGCGCACATTTTTGTTGTAATATGAGCCCCCGATCATCATAATATAGCCCCATGCCATGCCGCCGACTTTTTCGTGAACGATTCTGAAAAGTGATACCCCATTCAATCACCTCTCCAAGTATCGGCCCGATATGGATCGTCAGAACCCCATGAAAGGGCGTCAAAAGAAGGCATCTAATGGTCGACGATTCCCCCTCATTCACCACCCCCTAGTGATCACCACGGGTGGGCCTGACCCGGCCGGGTCCCGGGTCCGGGTCATGCGGGTCCGGGTCCGGGTGGTGAGGAGCCGACCCGCGCGTTTGTGCATTGACCCGTGGGTAACCCGGCGGTTATGTCACACTGTACTGAACATCCTGGTTGGGCGCTTCCAGCAGCGCGTGCCGGTTTCAGCCTGACCCTGAGTGGCTAGCGCCACCTACTGTACAGTTATAGGATTATATAATGATGAGACTTTCCCTGTCCTCTCCGCCCCGTCTCTGCGAGTCTGCCTTTCCACCCACTTCTGCGTCTATCTTGTTGATGTCGACTTCCACCACTGTCCACCCTGATCCACCTCAAAAGCGTCCCGCATCCCCTTCGGTGGAGCAAGATGCCCCGGCGGAGAAGCGCCATCGCACCCTCACGAAGAGGGCTCAGCGGATGCTTGAAGACGAGGGAATGGTGGTGAGTCTTCAACCATTCTGCACTAAATGATATATACTCACGTCGAGGTCAGCCTGGTGCCGCGGGTGCAAGTGTAGCAGCCCCTGCTGGTGACGCTGCACCCTGCGAGAAGGCCGTCGGTGATGCCGCACCCCGCGCGAAGGCCACCGGCGGTGCCGCAAAACCTGCTGGTGACGTTCCACCCCGCGCGAAGCCCACCGGCGATGCCACACCCCACGCGAAGCCCGCCAGCAATGCCGCACCACGCGCGAAGCCTGCTGCCACTGGTGACGCCCCACCTCGCGCGAAGCCTGCTGGCGACGCTGCTGCAGCTGATAAAGGGCCGAGTGCGCACCACAAGAAGGCGCGGAAGCCGAAGAAGCGGTCGAAGTCTGGAAAGGGTGTTGTGAAGCCGACTCGGAAGACGGGGGGCTATCACTCACCATACTGCTTGTCCGAAGAGGAGGAGGCGGCTGCACATCATGATGTAATCAACATTGACAACTCGGACTCGGACAGTGGGAGGTCAGACTCGCCAGCGCCAGCCTTCACCAAGGGAACAAATGGCGTGCCGTGGTTCGAGGACGATGATAAGGGCCTAAAGCAGCTTGGTGAGTGTGACTTCGTCGTAATCCTGGCTGAAGATGTACTCACTAACGTTGCGGCATGTATAGCGGCCATGATGGACCGTGGGTGGGACTCCCCTATCTACGGTTTTTTCAAGCCCATCCCTAAGATCGCGGACATCGACGGACGTCGTGTGCACGTCTTCGAGTGCATGGCTAAAGGCTGTATCAAAAAGGCTGTTAATCGCTACATCGACAAAGGCGACGCGACGTCAACTGGCAACATGACAAGGCACGCAAAAAACTGCTTTGGCGAAGATGCAGTGAAGCGCGTGGTCAAGGCCACGATGACGCCTGGAGAGGTTCGTCAGCGCTTCGGCAAGAATGCCTTGGAGAGTGGGGACGTCACCTCCTTCTTTGAGCGCAAGGGGAAGGGACCGGTGACATACTCTCATCGCCAGCACACGCGCACTGAGACACGGTATGTTCTATCCAAGCCTGGTTTGATTGTTGTATTGATGACCATATTAGTGCGGAATTTGCGCGATGGGTCGCGGAGTCTTACCGTCCGTTTGATATCGTCAAGGACGCCCGTCTCCAGTCACTACTGAAGACGGGCAGACCGGGATACTGGATCCCATCCGCTTCAACGGTCGCGCGCGATGTGAAGACCCTCTTCACGCGCTCGCGCACTCGGATCAGCCGTCTTCTTCGGGTGAGTAGAGCAGGCTGTAGAGGACATTTTAGTACTCATCAGATCACAGGAGTACGAAGGACGACTTAGCATATCCACGGACTGCTGGTCGTCTCCAAATGGGAATGCCTTCATGGCGGTTATCGTGCACTTTGAGCATGATGGAGAGCCGCTCAGTATGGTGCTCGACGTTGTTGAGGTGGCAAAAGTGCGTACCTTGATGTTTTTCCCACCTCTCCGGTGTCCGCTGACCATGGGATCTGCTAGTCGCACACAGGTCAGACCCTCGGCGAAACTCAGATTCGTATCCTCTGCGAATTTGGTATCAAGGAAATGGTGTGTGCCTCAGAATGCGTACAAACATATGAAGAAGACTGATAAAACTACTCACACAGCTCCTTGGTGTCGCCTGTGATAGTGCATCCGCTAATTTGGCGATGATCAAGACGATGGAGAAAGGTCTTCAGAAGTTCCGGGCGTCTTCCGGACATGTCGCCTGCTTTGGGCACATCGTCCAGCTCGTCGGCCGCGGCTTGCTCGATCAGTTCGACCCAGAGAAGAAGAAGCCAGGTGAGGGTGAGGATGCTGCCACAGAGGAGGACGAGGACGCGGAGGATGGGGACGATGAGGATGACGAGGATGAAGAAGAAGACACAGAGGACGGACTTGAGGGGATCATGGACGAGGTCGAGTGGGTCGACGACATGTCCGGAATGACTCCAGGCGAGCTCCGCGATTTCCGCTCCAATCTCCGCCCAGTGCGCTTGATGCTTACTAAGGTGAGTTCCCACTCCTATCGTCTGCGTTCGACGCCTCACGGTCACTCACTGTCTCGACTCTCGTTGTCTCAAGCTCCGTCGCCTGGCTGCCACCATCCGCAAGTCGACGACAATCTTGCTGCCAGCATGGAAGAAGCAGCTCGAATTGCTCAATCAAGACATTCTCATGCTGAAGCAAGACGTCAGAACACGGTGGTGTTCAACTCACGACATGCTCAAGCGGGCTGTCCGCCTGAAGAAGGCTATCAAGTCCTTCTGCGAGGCCGACAACGACCTACATCCTCTGGATCTCGAGAAGTACCAGCTCTCAAAGCGGGAATGGTCCATTGCAGAGCAGCTTCTCGAGGTGCTCAAGGTATGTGTCTCTTGTTCTCACACTTTTCTTCTTCGTTCTGATCATCTTTCTGCTTATTCCCACTGCCATGTGGTCTCTCTCATCTTCCCGTTTCGCTGCCTCCCATATCCTTGTCTTTTCCGACTACTCTCATCGTCTCTGCACGCCCCTGGTTCGTCTCCCCGTTTCGTCTCCCCGCATCGTCGCTGTGCACCCTTGTTTCGTCTCCCCACCTCGCCTCCCTGCCTCGCCTCCCTGCATCGTCTCTGTGCATTATCTCCATTCGTCCTCATCCGATTGTCCCCACACCCACACCACATCCACACCGCATCCACGCCGTATCTCCTTTTATTCTTGTCCTCGCACCGTCTCCTCATCTCCTCACACCATCTCCTCATCTCCTCGTCTTGTCTTGTCTTGTCTTGTCTCGTCTCCATACATCACCTACCCATCCCCATCTCTCATGAATCCCTGGCGTCCAACCTCAACAGGTCTTCAAGGACGCGACGCTCTTCTTCTCCCGCAGCACGCCAAACCTGGCGAGCGTCATCCCAGTCATGGACGTCCTCGATGAGCGCCTCACCACCACAGCGTTGCCAGGCAGCAAGACCTCGAAGGGTGTACCCTATGACCCAGCCATCCGTTTTGCTCACAAGTTCGCGCAGCAGGTCCTCAACAAGTAGTACTACGAACTCACGGACTCTTCGGAGTGCTATCGAATCGCCATGGGTGAGTTCTAATGCTATTCATTTGTACGTTGTAACCAATTAGACTCGTCTGTAACAGTGTTGCACCCGGGCTTCAAGCTCGAGTACTTCAAGACTCATCACTGGCAAGATGAGTGGATCGAGACGGCCAAGACTCTCGTCCGCAACGAGTACGACTTGAACTACAAGCACTCTGACGCGGCCGTCGACCAGGACGACCATGACGATGTAGTGCCTGTAGCACGCCGGTCTCGGGGCGACAAGGTACGTTCTATTATCATCTGTCTTATGCGTTGTACTAGAGCGTGTCGAGCGGCGCATTGCGGGCGCGTCGAGCAGTTCGCGTCACCCGCATCGAGCTGCCCGTATCGCCCGTCTCGAACCGACCATATTGGTCATGTCAAGCGGCTCGTTGCGGCTCGTTGCAAGCGTGTCGAGCAGCTTGTCGCAGGCGCGTCGAGTGGCTCGTTGCGGGCGTGTCGAGCAGTTCGCGTTGCCCGTATCGAGCTGCCCGCGTCGCCTGTGTCAAACCAACCGCATCGGCCATGTGGAGCGGCTCGTTGCGAGCGCGTTGAGCGGCGCGTTGCGGGCGCGTCGAGCAGTTCGTGTCACCCGCATCGAGCTGCCCGCATCGCCCGTCTCAAACCGACCGTATCGGTCATGTCAAGCGGCTCGTTGCGGCTCGTTGCAAGCGCGTCGAGCAGCTTGTCACGGGCGCGTCGAGTGGCTCGTTGCGGGTGTGTCGAGCAGTTCGCGTTGCTCGTATCGAGCTGCCCACGTCGCCCGCATCGAGCTGCCCGCGTCGCCTGTGTCAAACCGACCGCATCAGCCATGTCGAGCCGCTCGTTGCGAGCGCGTTGAGCGGCGCGTTGCGGGCGCGTCGAGCAGTTCGCGTCGCCCGCATCGAGCTGCAAGTCGTGTGCAGTGTGTCGAGCTGCCGTGTCGAGCTGCTCGCATTTGGCACATTGGGGAGCCTGCGCCGCCCACGCTGAGGAGCCCGTGGCGCAGTGAGCTGCCTATGTCGGGTGTGGAGAGATCCGGGACTCGGCCGTTCAGCGCTCATGATGCTGAATCCATTTCTTGCAGGACGACGAAGATGTCAATATGTTTGACACCTACAACTTCCTCCCGGTTGGGGGAAACTCAATCGACAAGGACGAGTTGACGCGCTACCTTGCAGAGTCAATCATCCCTGTTGAAAATGCACTCGACTGGTGGCGTTCACATGCAAAGCAGTACCCATGCTTGAGCCGCATGGCTCGCGACTTTCTGATGATTCCCGGTGAGTTGCAGAGCCGTCTTCATTTGTTGCATCTTCACACTAACATCCATGCTCATTGATAGCTACTTCTATCGACGTTGAGCGGCTCTTCAGCCGGGGTCGTTTGTTGCTGCCTCACGTGCGCAACCGACTTTCTGCGCAGACGACCTGTGCTCTCCTGTGCCTTGGCGACTGGTCTCGCCTTGGATTTATTCACAGCGAGGATGTTCTCCGGGTTGCTGCATTGGATGAAGTAGAAGAGAATGACGTTCTCGATTACAAGATGCCGAAGGGATACGATAGAATTGAGCTCGCACGTGGTTAAGGTACATGTCATGTACGTTCTATTGTGATGTTATGTTATGTCTACCCGCATGCTTGTTGCACTTTCCCACCTGCGATATGCACACTCTCTGCATCTAAGTATTCAATCACTTCTCTCTCAATGTGCTGACCCTCGGGTGACCCGTGGAGGGTACGACCCGCGCAAACCCGTGTGTATAGGCGCCAACCCGTGAGCTCAGTGACCCGGGGGTCTGCGGGTCCCGGGTTTCACGGGTCCGGGTCTGGGTCCAGCTGCCATGACCCCGGGGTGACCCGTGGTGATCACTACCACCCCCTCATTCATCATGGATCGCGCCCGATTTCAAAGCATCAGTGACGCAGTGGTATTCAGCTTCGAGCAAAATTTGAAGACACACGGGGAAGGGCGCTCTTCCCTGCCGATGATGCCAGTAGCTTCAAGTATTCCAGGGAGGGACAAGGCTGCAGCTTGGCGAGCCGGGTCTGTTTTAGCGGCTGCGTTGGGTCGCCGCTGTAAGGTCGCATTCCAGGCCGGAGAGAATGTTACTGATATTCACATAGACCAGACAGCCTGGCCGTTGGAGAAATACGAACATGTGCCTGGAAAAGGCCGTGCCTTGAACGATGAGAGACGGGAGGAAGATCTCGCAGAGATATTTCCACCGATCGAGCCGAAAATACCTGACGGGTCGCTGCCCATCGTGGAGGACAAACCCTTTGTGATTACCGATTCCGAAGATTTTATCCTGGTGTGGTCTCTGCCAGGGATACTTTCTGATGACATTCAGGTCAGTGCTGCGTCAGCTGCCGTCCAACTTGGTTTAACGAAAAGCAGGAGGACATAATCCAGGCACGCTCGGCCTACGGTGAAGCCGGCGGCCTCCACATTTCGACCGATGAATCAGTCTGGCGCTGTGGCCCAAAGCTGTTCAACCTCGATGCAAAGAATTCCAATCCGGGCATCAAATCTCACGCCGGGCAGCAGTTCTTGTCCCCTGCTGCCATACCCCAAGGCACTTCGGTATGCGCCTACCAAAAAAACATCCTTGCTTGCGTTCATTCCTTTCGGTCTGCAGCAGCTTCGAAAAAACATTGCCGAAACGAAGTCCTACTCAGAGAATGGCACGTCCGCATGGCTTCAAAGCATGGCACGCGCTGGTGCTGTTTTCGATGGGATCATGCGCGTCACCTGCCCGGCTCAGCATTGCGCACTACGCGCCGAGCTAGATGAACTTGCCAGACGCGAACCCGAGACCGCGGGCCTCTGGTGTTTCCCCACACAGGCATGCCACCTCATTTCCAATCGGGAGACGATATTCCATTGTGACACGGGGGATGGCAGTCTCTTCTACGACATGGTCGCCACTGTTGGTGACTATGGAAGGGGGGCATACATGGGCTATCAGTCTCTCGGTTTCGCGGCGCCATACAACAGCGGCAACGCGCAAGTTTTCCTGGCCAAGCACCTCTCACATGGCGTTCCCGAGGTCTCCGGTGATCGGGTTTGCATCGCGCTTTTCTGTCAGAGGGGAGTGTTGAAAGCATGGGGCATTGACCAAGCTGGCAAGGAATATTTTCCCCTTCGGGTAGATGACTTCGTTGTTGCGTCCGGGTTGTAATTTTAACCAGGGCAAGCAGGTGTTGACTTTTTTTTTCCCGTCGCCGTCGCCGTCGCCGTCGCGTGCACCGTCGCCGTCGCCGTCGCGTGCACCGTCGCCGTCGCCGTCGCTTTCGCTTTTAACATCGCCATTGCATTTGTTCAAACCCCCACATTGGCAAATACATTAAAACACCGAATTGGGCCCTCATTCTGTCGCTGTTTTCTTCTTTTGCCTCACCGGTTGCCTTCTCACGGGCGCCGTTTGCACGGCCTGCTTTTTCCCCCTCGGCTTTGGGCGAGAGGCACCACGACTGCGGCCCCCTCCACTCTCAGCCGTGTTCTCCGCTGCGTGAATCAACTCATCTGACGGTTGGGGCAGCCCTGCTTCTTCCGGTCCCCCGATGGTTTCCTTTTCGTTGCCTGCGATGTCCTCACCGGCTGCTGGACCTTCCGCAGAGCCGTGGCCATCTGGTGCGGAGCCGACGTCAGCAACCGTGAAAGTCTCGTTGAAACAAAAACCTGCCTGACCTCTAATGTTGGGGCGCTTTGATCGACATATGGCGAGCAGGTCATCTAAGTCCCTGTGCGTGAGGGCACTGGTTGCCAGTGCGCTGCCGTCGTCGGAGTTGGGCTCGTGCTCAATCGCCCGGGAAATGTTGTGGAGAAGTAGCCCCATAACAAGGAACCACCGCTGTGCATGGACAGCACGAGGATCTGACAGTGATTCGCCGTCGAGATACAACCGAATGGGGCGGAGTGAGGTGACCGGATCCTGGTGAATTACATCGTCCAGTCCACCTGTATCGTTGGACCAAGTGGCCCAAGAAAACCGTGGATCCGAGGGGACATGGCGCAATTCGTCAAGCTATCCAGTTAAAATCAGCCAACTGCTCTAGTGATGTTGAAATGACAACCTGCCTTGCTGGACATGTGGAACACCAAGTCTGTCCAGCTTGCTTGATTCGGGCAAAGGGACGTAAAATATGCCACCCCTGCCTCTGGATCTGCCTCTGCTGGTGCAGGTGTTGTGCCAGAGGATTTCGGGACCGCAAGTTTGGTAACGACAGTGTCAGATGTTAATATGGGCGGTGGGGACCGTCTTCCGGAAGCGTGAGAGGTGTAGACTGCCTCCATAGGGTGGTTGACGCGATTTGGATTGGGAGGGGCGTCAAAGAGGTCATTGGGGATGTCGAAGCCGTCGTCTGGAGGCCCATTGTGGTCGTTTTGAAAGTCGTCATACAGGTCGAGTGCGTCGAGGAGCTTCTCAGTCTCTTCGGCATCGGGGTTGTCTTCCTCCTCACTGAAGACGGCCTCCTCCTCACTGTCATCAAGAGGAGACCGCTGACGACGGCGCGTAGATGACTTCTTCTTGCCAGAAGCTCCGTCTGTTGATCTGCCAATAGTTTCACTCGGTGCCTTCGCAGTCGACTTTGACTTCTGTTTCCTGGAAGATTTCCGACCCGAGTGCCTAGGCTTCTTGTCAGCCTCACCCCCAGAAACGCTTGATTCGCTTTCGACATCGACGGGGGTCTTCTGTTTTGCACGCCCCTTGCGTGAGTGATCAGCCTGGCCTCGCGCCTCCGCCACCACCCGTTGTCGGTCACGAATATCAGCAGGGCTGAGATGCTTCAGATCTGTGCTCTTTTCGCCCTGCATTTCGGCATCTGTTTGTCGCTCCGCGATAGTTCTGACCTTCAACTTCTTGGCTCCCGGGTCCTTCCCCTCAGGGCGCACGTAATCAGCAGGTCTCCACTTGTTCCGGCCTTGATCCACCGCTGCGAGCAAGCGGAAGCGACGAGGGTTGGGATCCTCTTCGGAGTCTGGTGTCTCGTTGGCCATGATATGATTAATGAAGGCCTTGGCTTCCTCGACACCGAGCTTGCTTGGCACCTTGAATACAAAACCTTCGGGCACCCAAGTAGGGTCGAAGAACTTATCTTGATGGCTGATTATTGTTGACCAGCTGCCGTTCCGTGTCCATTTTCCAGTTCCAGATGCCCAGCCTAGATCATGATCAATATCGAAAGCGATTCAACTAGATCAATGATGGGGCTAACTGAGATGCGTTCGCAGATATTCAGCGATGACCCTCTGCCGCTGGAGGTAGGTGTACTCCTCGCCGTCATTCTCTCTGTCACGTATGATTGGCGTGCCATCTTCATAAAATTCGAATTCAGGCTCGCGGAGATGGGTGACATGGCGAAGGTCGGCCTCAGCTCGTCTGCCTTCCTCCGATATGCTGTCAGGGTCAATGATGGCTCCGAAGTATGCATTGAAAGAATCCAGGAAGCCAACGTGCCATTCGTTGTCGTCACGGAAAAGAGGGACTTTGTCTTTGCGTTGTTCTCGGAGAAGATCAGAAGTGTCGTAACTTGTGTTGGATATTAATTTTGGAAGAATACAGAAGGGAATAATCGCACAAGAAGGTCATGTGCTCGCCATTCGAATCCTTGAACAAGCCGGTGATATGTATCGCCGTGTCAAAACTACGAAAAAATCCGAGAGTCATGGCTCTGAAGTATCGGAGGGCGTGCTTCTTCAACAATCTAACGCGAGACAGTCACAAATGAGGACGGAAAGAAGTGATGAACGGACAGGGGCGCACTTTCTTTTCACATCCTCCGGTGGGCCATCACGCGTCCAGTCTTCTGCCATATTCTCAAACTCATCCTTCTCCTCCTGTTCCAGCTCCTCCCATAGCTTCTTGCGAGCACGAGTCCAAGCAGCGATCCAGAGACCGCTCTCTTTGAACTCCTGATCGTCCAGTGCCGACGTGTGGATTCGCTCATCCTCCTCATATCCAAAGACCCGGAGGCCATCGAATGGGTGAGAGGAATAAAACGGATTCTTCTCCTGTTGAGTGGTGCGGCTGGAATTGTGGAGGAACTGGCTTATTTTCTACAGATGGTTCTCAGTGAAGTAATCACGGTAATTAAAAAATCACGCACATCCACAAGTAAAGCGGCCAAAGTTCCGCTCAGATGCTCTGATCTTCCCTCTGCGATCTTCTTTGCAAGCTCAGATGTGATTGCAGACCTTGTGTTTGAGTTCGCTTGCCAACGTGGGAGATCCTTGAGCACGAGGGTCTTCTCATCCTTGCTCAATGCAAATTTGGATTCCCACATCACGTCTTCAGATGCCTCCGAAGCAGAAGGCGCTTTTGGATCGGCTGAGACAGCGGGGGAGGAAACACGGGTACGCATGGTCATATAAGCTGGAGTGGAGGCAGGAAACTTGGTCGAGAATCACACTGAGTATGCTGCACACAGGGCGAGACCAGCCATCACACGTGCGCGGTGTTTGTTTCTGTTGATGAAGGAGAACTGATGTTTTCAGACATATCACGGATTAACTATCAGGCACGCCGCGCGCCTTGTGCTGATGAATGCGCCTTCCGCCGTGTAAGTGCCCAGAGTTTTCAACTCTTTGCCATCCATACACGTCCTCCTCATCCCCTCCTCATTTCACAATGGGTCGTTCCTATATCAAACCCGCTCGCAAAACCAGATCAACACTCACTCTGAAGGTCGAAAAGTCCCAGGCAGTACACTCAGGCTACACCTTGCGAACCAAACGCTCAGCCATCAAAACCAGACCGGCTCTGAATCGGACACCAAGAACGGACACCCTTCGATCGGTTTCCGCCAAATCACTTGACAGACATTCGTCTTCAGCGCCGCTAGGGGACGGGATTGATATTGGAAACATCGATGCCGTCGATCACACACCGCCAAAAATGCCTGGCACTGGCCGCTCAGTATGCAAGTGTATTTGACAAATCGGATCATTACTTACTGTGAAATGGGATCCCATAGGCCACTGACTACCAACGAGATTTTTTGAGCATTCGCGACACATATCTGGACGTCTTGTTGAGCGGCCACGGCATCCCTGTCGACGGGAAAGCAAAATGCGGCCATGCCCTTCAATGGCGCTGCCTCGATTGCGACTCCCGCCCGACCTTCTGCACCGCATGCTGCCGTAAGAAGCACAATGACCATCTCTTCCATCGCGTTGAAGTCTGGACCGGAACTTGTTTTCGCCCTGCGTGGATTCAAGATCTAGGGGTTCAACTTCACTGCGGTCATGGCGGTGTCCCCTGCCCGAAGCTCGTGAAGCATCTTCCCGCGACAGACCCGGTTCAGAACTTACAAGACGAAGGACAAGAAGGGCCTGAGGAACCGGATGTTGTCGTGCCCGCTTTCGTCTTTGAGGATCAACTCGAAGAGACTGAGGATGGGGCCACTGCAGATGCAGGGACAACGAAACTGCGAGAGCCTAGAGGGCAGCCTGTTCACCACATACGCCTTTGACGCTCTCTCAGTCCCCACGTTCCCCTTCGCCGAGTACAACAACTCCCGCACCCTCACTATTGCTCACACCAACGGCTTCCATCGGCTGTCTGTATCATTCTGCAAATGCACAGGCCATAAGACCGAAGACATACAGCTTCTGGAGATGGGATACTATCCCGGCTCTCAGAACCGCCCACGCTCCGCCTTCACGTTTCAATGCCTCGATGGCTTCCTCACCGAGAATCGAGTTTGCAAAACCTCGCCGTTCAGCTTCCACTCAAAACTCTGCCACATGACCAATGAGAACGCGCCACATTGGGTGCCTGTGAGAGCCCTTCATATGCGGCTGCATCGATAAACCCAGCCTAACTGTCATAACCACCCTCAGATGGCATACAAGGCGCTTCTGCGCACTTCTCGCCAATGGCGCAATCTTCAACACATTCTACGGTCTGGATTTGCTCATCGCAAAGAGCCTGCCGGACCAGGAGATATGGCAATCAAGTGCCCGGCCTGTCCACGACCAGGCGTGAATTTGCCAGATGGTTGGGAACGTGACAAGACACATCCGTGAGTGATGAGCCATGGGTGGTCGTTCCTTCCATGGCACTGCTTGCTAATTAAAAAATTCGCCAGGTATAAATACATGCCTTCTTTCGTCCTAGATGGGGATTTCACCGTTCAAGGCCGGCTCTTGACTAACCCAGAAAACAGTTTGCCCTTTGCTGATGGGGAAATGTTTTCGGTTGCGGACGGACCGTTTCAAGAGCACCTCGAAAAAGAGAGGAAGTTTAAGCCACAGGTCCACCCCGAGTTCACATGAAATCATTGAATAACACTCACATTCGTTCGTAGAGCGAACCCCCAACGTGCAATGCCCACCGTGCAGTGCTCGGCGCGAACGTGAAGAAGGCCAATCTCGAGAGCACCGGAATAGGGGCGGCAGCATGTTCCCGTCACGGTGTGTTCCTTCCGCATACCTCTGTCGAATTCCAGCGCGGAGAGTCGTAAGTTCCATGTCAGGTGGCCACTGACATCAAGCTGACAAAAATGTTGGTTTCAGCCATGCGCACATGGATTACACTTTCTGGCACGCTCTCAAGTCATTCCCTGGACTCCTCTTATTTCTGGTGATATACGACGTCGCCTGCCAATATTACATCAACCTTCGCAAGCGTTTTGCCAGGAGACAGAGCTACATGCCCCTTCCCTCTGGCCTGTTGCTTCTGTTCGGAATTGGCCAGTTCCACATCATCAGGAAAAACCCCACTTGCTGATTAGAGAAAATTCTCTCTAATTAGTGCTCATTAGCGCGAATCTCTAATCAGCACGAATTAGAGTAGTACATTCTAATTAGCTCTAAATAGATGCAAATTAGATCTTCAGGAGCTCTTCATTAGCTGCAAATAGATCTCAAAGAGAACTCGATTTGTGCCTCATATGTCCGTACAATGCTCTCAATAGATCACACAAGGGTAATGGAGAGGGAAACAAATTTATATTTATCATACTACAAGACAGTGTACAGACGAAAAACTACAAGATGGACAGGCATACAGACACTCGGGCACAGAGTCCGGCGACGGAAGTCGTACGGGCTGTGCGGGGGACATGGGCAATGCAGGTGACACAGAGGACGTGAGCGAGCTGGGCGTCGCAGGCAATATGCAAGACGAAGGTGAGATAGGTGACGTGGATGATGCGGAGGACGTGGATAACCTGGCTAGCGGGCGACGCGGGGGGGAGGCGGAAGACACGAGCGACAGACGTGTGGGCGACGTGGTGACGTGGGCGCGGGCGTACATCACTACACGGGCGATGTGGCGACGCGAGCGATATGGGCAAGGTGACAACGTGGGCGAAGTGGGTGGTGCGAGCGAGGCTGACTAGGCGGGCCACGATTTCGTGCGCCCAAGTGTTGTTCAGAAATGATTTTGTCGAGATACGCAAATGACTCACCGATATCCATCGGGCGACATGGGTTTGCAGGGTGACGCAAGCCTCACGCGCGCGAGACGGCTGAAGCGGGCGAGGCGGTAAATTTGAATGTGACAGGCGAGGTGGGCGAGGGCTAGGTGGGTGTGGGCGAGGTGATGTTGGCGAGGGCGACACGGCGACACGGGCAGGGTGAGGAGGAGGGGGCACGGTGGGCGACGCAGGTGGAGGGCCAAACGGGTGAGTGACGTAGGCAGCGGGGACGATAGGCTCGCGCGGGTATGACACGGAGCCGAGAAGTGATCACCGGGTGTCCTCGAGCTTGACGAGCTCGTCCCACGAGAACGCTGGGGGAAGAGGGGGAAAGAAAAAAAGTTGAGATAGAACAAGCGTACTCACGTTTACGTGTCCGCAGTACGGCGGCACTTGGTCCCAGTGCCAACGCCGTTAAGATGGCCATCGTCGGGGAGCGTAGGGGTGGGTCACAGTAGCACGCGTCGTGGGCAGAGGTACCAGGCGAGACGCGTCAGCGAGGCCTCGAGCTGGCGGCGGAACGCGGTAGCAACGGTGCAGGGGATCACGGCGACCCGCTCGTGACGTAGATGAAGTGGCGGAGGTGGTGGCACGGGCGAGGTAGGCGAGGTCGAGGGCAGAAAGGCGGAGGAATGAGGATGGCAATGAGAGGGAGCAGGGGAGACGGGATTGAAACAAGATGGTGCGTTGGCAGTAGTCGAGGGGCGGCTCCGCTTCGGGGTGGGAATCGACGCGCGTCGCGTGGACTCCAGCGCTTGGCACTGCCAGCACCGCGTCCTCGTCGTCCTCGTCATCTGCCTCACCTTCCAGCCACTCTACGCGAACTTCCCCTACGTCGACCGCGCCAGCCTCTCGCCCTCATGCCCTCGCGAACGATGCAGTCCCTTCCATAGTGAGTACTTGAATCCCGTACCCTTCCCTGCGCACCCTCTCCCAGCTTCCAAAGCCCCTACCAGGTCCCGCTGCGCTGGTGGAGTCTTCGACGACCTCTGCGCGAAGCCGCACAAGCGTCGGTCTACGAGATCTGGACTCGATCTCTCGCCCCGATAGGCCCGTCGACCATGGTCACCCACAGAGCCCGCGCCTCGCAAGTCGAACACCGGTGCCGCACTCCGAGCACGGAGCACGAGCGGCGCTGGCAGCTCCTCCGCTGCAGCCAGTACGCCCCGACTACACTTCCACGCCTGCGCCACCTACGTCTCGCCCGCGTCGCCCCCCGCATCGTGCCCACGTCACCTGCATCTCCCGCGTCGCCCACCTTGCTCACGTCACCCACCTCGCCCCCATCATCCGTCTGGCCCACGTCAACCAGTTTGCCCGTGTCGCGCCCACCTCACATCACCCAGCTCACTCGCGTCTTGCCCCCGCATCGCCCCCGCGTCGCCCACGTCTTACCAGCGTCGCCCACGTCCTGCCAGCGCCGCCCACGTCCTGCCAGCGTCGCCCACGTCTCGCCGGCCATACCCTCCTTGCCCTTGCCACATCCGCGTCTTGCCCCCCGCGTTGTTGCTTTTGTCTGCCCTCCCGCGTCGCCCGCCTTGCCACCTCAGCCACATCTCGCCCGCTTCATCATCCGCATCGCCCGTGTCGTGCCCATATCAATATCGGCGTCGCCCGTCGCGCCCCTGCGTCGCTCATGTCACCCACATCTTGCCAGCGTCCTCCACTTCGCTCGTCCTACTCGTGTCGTGTCCACATCGCCTGCGTCGCGTCCGCGTCTTGTCCCCATGTACTTCACCGTGTCGCCACTGTCTGTCGCCCGCGTTGTCACCTCACCGTCAACGTCCGCATCGCCCACATCGCTGCCACGTATCCCCTGCGTCAACGTCCGTATCGCCCACCTCGCCCGCTCCCATGTTGCCCGCTTCATCCTTGTGTCACCTCTGCACCGCCCATCTTGCCCGTCTTGCCCCCCCATCAGCACGTCGCCTGCATCTACCCTGTCGTCCGCACGGTCTGTGTTGGCGGCCACTTCCCATGAGAGCTATTTAGACGTAGCCATAGACACACCTGTGCTGAGTGTTCCTAGATACCAATATATTTCGTCCTTCTCGAACATCTATATTGTTGTGAATTATCGATAAAATAGTCCCCTTAATGATATTAAGCTCTCACCTGCAACTAGAGAGTTGAGATCACTCTAATCAGAGATATTTTAGTGCAAAGAAGATCTGATTTCTACAAGAGCACTTGTTTGCACAAGATTAGATCTATCAGAGAGCAAATTAGGCAAATTAGATCTAATTAGCAAGTGGGGTTTTTCCTGATGATCCACGGGCATCGGGCGCAGTGCTTCTCCAGGTTTTCCCCCAACTTTGTGACTGGCGCTGGCATGCAAGATGGCGAGGTTCTGGAGACACTATGGGCTCAGCTTAATAAGATTAACGACAGCATTCGGGGAATGGGTTCCTCTCATCGACGCGAGGTGATCGACGACCACATGCAATACTCAAATTGGCTCAAGCTTATCAGAATGGGTGTGTCCCTTTTATTTCGCCCTTAATGACCACACTAAAACAGCCCAGATGTGTCACTCACTGCAAGGCTGAAGCGGGCCAGTGAAGAGATTTGTCGTGGAACGGACTCTGAACTCGCCCTACGTATTATTTTTCGTCTTTTCTTTGCCTTTTCTCTGCCTGCTACTATATTGGAAGGTTGTTCCCGCGCTTAAGCGCCCGTATCGCGGACTCTCTTAGCACTTGCACTTCGTGTCCTAGCCCTCATCTCGACCTCTTGGTCTTTGTGGGCTAGGTGAGTATCTCAATTGCCTGTATGTATGTAGAGCTATGTTAACTTGGTCTTTGTGGGCTAGACATCCCTCGTGTGACTCTAGTTTGCGTCTGCTTTGCGCCTAGTGCCGGCAACGCCTCTGTACCACTACATCGAGGTCATCCAACCTCCATCTACACCCATCCACCCCTCCCTCTCCTCCGATTGGCGTTCGCGGCCCGCTCCCGCGTCATTAGGTCGAGATCTAACCAGTGAGTGCTGGCATCAAAGCATCGGATCGCCCCCACTCGCGCAAGCATCGTCCCCACCCTGTGCCACTCGCCCCGCTCTTCCCCTACCCTGCATACCTGCCGGAGTTATAAGGCTCTGAGCGTATCGCAGTCTCCCTGGGTCTGTTGAGCTCGAGTATCACACTCTGAGAACACTACCCCGCTCCCGGCCGACGACTCTATCCGCGCAGTTGGTCATCCCGACTGATTGGCTGCCTGGAAGCCTCAATAGGTGTTCATTTCCCCGGAGCCTACCCTGGTTCCTAGAGCACGGTGGCTTGCGCAGGTCATCAGCACGCGGTTGACACTGAAGACAACCGGCACGTCCACATCGTCCGCAACGAGCGAAACGACCTCCTCTGGCGAGAGTGCGACAACCAACCGTGTCCTCATATCCGTACCCCTGTCACCTACACGACCCGCAGGGCTAGATTCGACGAGACCCACACTCCTATCCCACCCCTAGTCATGGATGCCCAGCAGTTTCAGGCCCTCATGCAGGCCCTCACCGCGAACCAGCAGCAGTTGGTTGCCGGACAGGCCAACCTTACGCAGGCGGTGACAAATCTGGCAACCGCGTTCCAGAACCTGTCCACCACCCTCCCCCAAGCTATGACGAATGCGACGGTGGCTTCGAACGTCAACACCCAAGCCACGAAGGACGCGACAAAGGTCGCGAACAAGCCCCAGCCGTACAACGGCAAGACCAGTTCGGATGCACGCCGCTTCGTAGCATCCTTCCAAGTCTACGCGATGCAGATGGGTGGCCATCTGAACACTGCCAACGCCACGGGTGGCTTCGATCGCGACGACGCGAAGTGGATCAAGTCGGCTCTCACTCTCCTCACCGATGACGCTGCGATCTGGGCTACCCCCTACCTGGAAACGATTGGTAACGGGCTGGCCGTGTTCAACAACGACTGGACGACCTTCAGAGCGGCGTTCAAAACGCGATTCGAGACGGCCGACGAGGCAGTCGACGCGAAGGCAGCCCTGCAGGCTCTTCACCAGCGTAGCCTCTCCGTCGTCGAGTACTACGCGCGGTTCAATGAGCTCGCGGACAGGACAGGCTACAGCCAGACCGACCTCCGCGACCGGTTCTACGAGCACCTCTCCTCGGAGATCAAAGACGAGTTGGTGCATACTGCTCGCAACACTGCTGCGCTCCCCGACCTCGTTCAGGTCGCTACGGACCTCGACATGCGCATTCGCACGCGCAAGGCTGAGCGTGCGCGCGAACAGGGCAAGTCTGTTGCGACCCCGACTGTCCCTCGTACCGCCACCGGGCAGTTCGCATCCGTGGCAACTCCCTCGACCATGCGCACCTCCCGCGACCCCGACGCGATGGACATTGATGCTGCCAAGCTGAGCGAGTTCAGGCGGTCGATGAACGGCAGGTGCTGGGGCTGTGGTGCAACCGACCACCAGAAGAAGGACGGCAACCACTCGAACGAGACTTGTCGCTGGTGCGGAGGCCGTGGCCATCGCGAGAGCGTTTGCCAGAGCAAGGCACTGGGCAGGCCACGCTTGGGCGGTCAGCAGCGCGTTGCAGCTACCACCGAGGACAGCCCGGTCGCGTCGACCTCAACGGCGAACTCCAATGTGCAGGGGATCAACGCAATCCTGGAGCAGATGCAGCAGATGACGGAGCAACAGAAGATCCTCCGTGGCGAGCTTGAACTGCTCCAAAAGTCTTTTCCGAACGGGCCCGCTTAAGAGCTGCGGCAGCGGCGCCCCCACCCAAGGTCTCTTCTTCTTCTTTCCCTGAACCTGTACCTAGCGCGTACGATACCGTAGATAGCTGTACTATACCTGAAGCAAATCGATCCGGTTCGCATTTTCGCACTAGCGTGATAGTAAAAGGAAACGACAAGAGTGTTAAGACCGCAGCAATGATTGACTCTGGTGCGACTTCGCTTTTTGTTAGTAAAAGGTTCATAGATAGGCATGGTATTTCGGTGCACCCGTTGTTCAAGGAGATCACAGTGCACAATATCGACGGTACAAAGAACAAAGCAGGCAGTATTACGCATTTCACAAGGCTTACGTTAGGTATGGGTACATATAGCGAGCGTCTCGATTTCTTAGTTACAGATCTGGGACCAGAGGACATGATTCTTGGCTTGCCTTGGTTACGTACGGTGAATCCGGAGATAGACTGGGAGAAGGGAGAGATGCGGATTGAGACGGACGAGGAGGAGGAGGAACGGCCTGCGTTCGAGCGTATCAACGCGAACCGGGCACAGCGACGGAAGTGGCAGAAGGCAGGAGTGTTGGAGGATGCGAGGGAGGAGGTGTGGTGTGCGGCAGGCTACACCTATTCGACGCAGCTGGCAGAGGCTGCCAACAAGGGGAAACCTCAGAAGACGTTCGAGGAGATGGTCCCGGAGGAGTATCGACACCACGCTAAGGTGTTCTCCGAGGTCGAATCAGAGCGTCTCCCTGAATCGAAACCTTATGACCATGCGATCGACCTCAAGCCTGATGCGCCTGAGTCGATCCGCTCCAAGGTTTTCCCCATGCCTCTGAACGAGCAGGAGGAGCTTGATCGGTTCCTGGAGGACAACATGCGCAAGGGATACATCACACCTTCTAAGTCCCCCATGGCGTCTCCAGTCTTCTTTGTCAAGAAGAAGGACGGGAAGCTCCGGTTAGTACAGGACTACCGGAAGCTGAACGATGTCACCGTCAAGAACCGCTATCCGCTTCCTCTCGCCTCAGACATTGTGAACCGGCTGCGAGAAGCGAAGTACTTCACCAAGTTCGACGTGCGCTGGGGGTACCACAATGTCCGGATCAAGGAGGGTGACGAATGGAAGGCTGCCTTCGTCACTAACCGAGGGTTGTTCGAACCCAAGGTTATGTTCTTCGGGCTCACCAATTCGCCGGCCACCTTCCAAGCGCTGATGAATTCGATCTTCGCGGATCTCATTGCGCAGGGCAAGGTAGCGGTGTACCTGGACGACATCCTCATCTTCACGGACACCCTAGAGGAGCACCGTCGACTGGTTCATGAAGTACTTCAGCGGTTGGAGGAGCACGACCTCTACCTGCGCCCTGAGAAGTGCGAGTTCGAGCGGGAGGAGGTGGAGTACCTGGGGCTGGTGATCCGTCAGGGCTCGGTCAGCATGGACCCAGTGAAGGTCAAAGCCGTGCGCGACTGGCCAGATCCTCGTAACCTGCGAGATCTGCGCGGTTTCCTTGGATTTGCCAACTTCTATCGTCGCTTCATCAAGGACTTTGCTAGGCTGGCTCGTCCCTTGAATGACTTGACGAAGAAGGACGTCGCGTGGACATGGGAGTTCGCGCAGCGTCAGGCATTCCGCGCGCTCAAGGACGCCTTCATCAGCGAACCGGTTCTCGCTACATGGGCACCAGATCGACCCACCAGACTCGAGGTGGACGCTTCTGGATTCGCAACAGGTGGTGTTCTGCTCCAGAAGCTCCCCGACGGCCTATGGCACCCGATCGCGTTCCGCTCAGAGTCCATGTCGGATGCAGAGCGCAACTACGAGATCTACGACCGAGAGCTCTTGGGGATCATCCGAGCACTGGAGGACTGGCGCCACTATCTTGAGGGCCTTCCTGATCCCTTCGAGATCATCACGGATCATCGGAACCTCGAGTACTGGCGTACTGCTCAGCACCTCTCACGGCGGCAAGCGCGATGGTCAATCTGGTTGGCACGCTTCGACTTCGTCCTCACCCACAAGCCTGGGAAGACGAACACGCAGGCAGATCCTCTCTCGCGTCTCCCCACTCATCAGGTCACGGACGCGGAGGACAACCAGGAGCAGGTCGTACTCAAGCCAGAACGGTTCGCTCGGCTAGCTGCAACCATCTGCAGCGACACCGATCTGCTTGAGCAACGCATCCGTGAGTGCACCAAGCGCGAAGTGGAGGTTAGAAGCGGGCTTGCAGCGCCGCCTCGCAGGATGGCAAGTGGAGTAGCCGAGTGGGAAGAGCACGGGGGCCTGGTGTATCACGAAGGTCGCCTATACGTGCCGGCCGACCCAGAGCTTAGACGAGAGGTTCTTCGGCGATGCCACGACTCGGTCACAGCTGGACACCCTGGACGCAGCAGCACCCTTGAGCTTGTCAGTCGACACTACTGGTGGCCTGGGATGGCGCTCTTCGTGGCCAAGTACGTCACAGGCTGCGAGCGCTGTCAGCGCTACAAGCCAGCTCCACATCCACGCTCCACCCTGCATCCGCACGACGTCCCTGAGGCCCCCTGGAAGGTGGTGGGAGTAGACCTGGTCACTGGGCTCCCAGAGTGCGAAGGGTTCAATGCCATCGCGGTGTACGTCGACCACTACAGCAAACAGTGTCACGTCCTCCCCACACGCGACAGTGTCGACGCTGCTGGCATTGCAGACCTGCATTACCGCGAGATCTTTCGCTTACATGGTGTCCCTCGGAAGATTGTGTGAGACCGTGGTCCCCAGTTCGCCGCCCGCGTAATGCACGAACTCTACGGCAAGCTCGGCATTGAACATGCACTCACCACCGCGTACCACCCTCAGTCTAACGGACAGACCGAGCGAACGAACCAGGAAGTAGAGCAGCACTTGCGCCTGTTCGTACGCAAACGGCAAGACGACTGGGTACGCTATCTGCCAACTGCCGAGTTCGCGCTGAACAGCCGAATCCACTCTGCGCACAACCACACGCCCTTCGAGGTCATGTACGGGTACAAGCCAGACTTCACGGTACCAGTGGGAACAGAGACTCGCTTCCCTCATCTCGAGGATCGTCTAGAGGGCATGCGCCAAGCACAGAAGGACATTGAATCAGTGCTGCGCGCAGGCAAGGCGAAGATGAAGGTTCACTTCGCAGAGGAACACCCTCGTGATCGGAAGGCATTCGAAGTCGGAGACAAGGTCTGGCTTAGCGCAAAAGACATCAGTGTGCACCAGGCAACGCGCAAGCTTGGTGTCCGGCAGCTGGGACCCTACAAGGTGGTCGAACGCGTGGGTGACCTAGCCTATCGTCTCGAACTCCCACCCACGCTCAAGATCCACCCAGTCGTACATGTGGATCGGCTGTCCAAGTATGGAGGGAACGAGGTGAACGGGCGACGAGCACCACCACCAGAGCCGGTGGAAGTGGACGGAGAGGAAGAGTACGAGGTGGAGAGGATTCTGGACAGTCGGTTCTTCAACCGCCGGCTTCAGTTCCAGGTGCGGTGGAAGGGATACGGAGAGGGGGATGACTCATGGGAACCAGCGGCGAATGTCGCCAATGCCCCAGAGAAGGTCGCAGAGTTCTACGAGCGCAATCCCAACGCGCCTCGCAAGATATCTGCGACTCTATTCGCCGCGCTGCCGTGGAGGAGGGTTGAGCACCCTGAGCACGCAGAAACGGAGAAGGAAGACTGGCAGGAGGGGAGGATCATGTCCATCCGGGACGGATGGGTTTTAGGAGGGGGGTAATGTCGTGGAACGGACTCTGAACTCGCCCTACGTATTATTTTTCGTCTTTTCTTTGCCTTTTCTCCAGTGCATGTCCCGGCTTTCCTCGGCAAAGTCGGTCAGCCGGGACACCGCCATTTGCCGAAGGTACCGTTCACCCGGGCTCGGCCGGACTCACCCGGTTACCTCGGCAGAGTCGTTCGGCCGGACTCACCCGGTTACCTCGGCAGAGTCGTTCGGCCGGACTCACCCGGTTTTCCCAGGGGAGTCGTTCGGCCGGACTCCCCTGGTTTTCCCAGAGGAGCCGCCCGGCCGGACCCGGTCGAAGTGAGTACAGTGTAGCATGCATAAAACATGTTGTGTGGTGTATGTAAGGCTTCATATGATCAATTAGGCCTCAAGGTTGGATAGTTATGGAGTATACACCACACAGGTAGTGCTGTGGTGTGTTATAGCACAGAACTTGGTCACCCAGGTCTGGCTGAACCTACCCAAGCATGCAGCAGCCACCTTCAAAACCTCTGATACTTGGAGGTGGGTGTCCGAGGACAGACATACCAGGGAGCACCAGGGTCCAATGCAGGCAGCAGACCACCAGGCAGTGGTGCAGGCCCGACACTGCACCAGGTGGCAATGGACGGATGGCCGGCGATAAACAGATGGCCGGTATCAGATGGATGGCCGGCACTGGGCAGTAGATAGATGACCGCCGGCAAACAGACGGCCGGTGATGCAGCTTGAAGCGGACCGACTGTCGGCAGTGGAAGCCTCGGACTGACCGCAGCGGAGCGCCGGCTGATGGCGGTCGTGCATAGCGCCGGCGCATCAGCGGCTGTGCACTGCCGCCCGCGCTCCGAGTGATCTGAAGTGGCCGCCCCCCCGACATGTTTGTATTCGTTCTCCGCCGTTATTGGTCGTAATGACATGCGAAAGAGCGCGTTATGTGCATATTAACAGCGCGAATCAAAAGTGCCCTGGAACGTTACGTTCCGTGCAGGCGCCGGCCCGTGACGTTATATGGAAGAATGAGGATGAGATGGAGTATGCTGACATTAATTTACATCGGATATATGTATGCATACCCAGATATTCTTCGCATCATCTGTGGCTAACGAAAGAAGCAAGAAGCGTGAAGAAATAGCAGAAACTCGCGAAGATATACCGTTTTGACCAAAAGTGTGGTTCACATATAGGTGGGCTTCCATATGTTGGGATGGAGGACAGATACTACACACCTGCGAGCTTTGACATTGATTTTAGTGTACACAGACCAGGAATCTATGTTTGTGTGCAGACAGATTAAGAATTGATGGTACAGTGCGATATGTCATTTTTCAATGACATACACAATATCGATACAACATGCGAGCTCATCACAGCACACAATAGCAGAACAGACTCGCCTTTACAGCAGCTTTCCAACGCAAAAAGAATCTCGATATTCCGACAGGAACCCATGGAGATGTCGCATATGGGCTCAGGATGCATGCAGTGGTCAAGTCGTACCAAATCACCAAGCACACGAAGCCACATTCTGAGCCCATATGCGACATCTCCATGGGTTCCTGTCGGAATATCGAGATTCTTTTTGCGTTGGAAAGCTGCTGTAAAGGCGAGTCTGTTCTGCTATTGTGTGCTGTGATGAGCTCGCATGTTGTATCGATATTGTGTATGTCATTGAAAAATGACATATCGCACTGTACCATCAATTCTTAATCTGTCTGCACACAAACATAGATTCCTGGTCTGTGTACACTAAAATCAATGTCAAAGCTCGCAGGTGTGTAGTATCTGTCCTCCATCCCAACATATGGAAGCCCACCTATATGTGAACCACACTTTTGGTCAAAACGGTATATCTTCGCGAGTTTCTGCTATTTCTTCACGCTTCTTGCTTCTTTCGTTAGCCACAGATGATGCGAAGAATATCTGGGTATGCATACATATATCCGATGTAAATTAATGTCAGCATACTCCATCTCATCCTCATTCTTCCATATAACGTCACGGGCCGGCGCCTGCACGGAACGTAACGTTCCATGGTACGTTTTATTCGCGCCGTCAATACGCACATAACGCGCTCTTTCGCACGTTATTACGACGAATAACGGCGGAGAACGAATACAAACATGTCGGGGGCGGCCACTTCAGATCACTCGGAGCGCGGGCGGCAGTGCACAGCCGCCGATGCGCCGGCGCTATGCACGACCGCCATCAGGCGGCGCTATGCACGACCGCCATCAGGCGGCGCTATGCACGACCGCCGTCAGGCGGCGCTCCGCTGCGACCGGTCCGAGGCTTCCACTGCCGACAGTCGGTCCGCTTCAAGCTGCATCACCGGCCGTCTGTTTGCCGACGGTCATCTATCACTACCGGCCATCTGTGTACTGCCACCCAGTGTGTCGGTCCCGCACCACAGCCCGGTGGTCCACTACTTGCATTGGACCCTGCTCACTGTGCCAGACCTTATGTCAGATAGTAAGGTCACAAAGGTGGCTGCTGTGTCCTTGGGTAGGCTCAGCTGGCACCTAGTGACTGGGTTCTGTGCTGTAACACACCCTAGCCCTACCTGTGCAGCGTGCGGTATATACCCCATTAGCTGCCCTCCATAATGCCAAGCTACCTAATTGAAGCTTTACATACACCCTACAACATATTTACACATACTATACACCATACTTACTTCAACCGGGTCCGGCCGAACGGCTCCCCCAGGAAAACCAGGGGAGTCCGGCCGAACGACTCCCCTGGGAAAACCAGGTGAGTCCGGCCGGACGACTCTGCCGAGGTAACCGGGTGAGTCCGGCCGAGCCCGGGTGAACGGTACCTTCGGCAAATGGCGGTGTCCCGGCTGACCGACTTGATCGGGGTAACTCCGGGACCTTAAGTGAGTGAGGGGGTCTGCGCTGTCGTCTTCGTACTCAAACCACTCTACTAGTGCGCATTCGTGTTTTCTGCCTTGATAATGGAACGAGAAGCAGGAGAGTAGTCGCGCGGGAATTGCGCTTGCGAGGCCGACTGCGTCATCGTCGATCTGTACAAGACAGGTGTCGTATCGCCCTTTGCCATGGAACCACTTGGGATTGCATCGCAGAAGGTCACGATGCATGCCGTTGGTGCCGTGGAGCTCGCTTGGGGCATAGTAGGTAGAGATGGCATGGTTGAAGAGATGGATCCGAGTGACTAGCACTAATGAGATATAAATTAGACCATTAGTTGGTTAGCAGTAATTGGAGTACCCCCTAAACTAATTTTGTGCTAATTAGTACTAATGTCTCTAATAGAATGCTAATGAGCGCAAACAGAGGTCTAATAAAACACTAGTTAGAGCCCATGAGATCCAAATGTTCGCATTTGCATCACACAATCACACCAAGTAGTACATTCAAGACCAACGATGATATTGATAAGATAGCTATCTAATACATGTGTGTGGTGATAGAAGGCAGTAACGCAAACCTGGGACGAAGAGGCGCAAGAGGCGCACGAGAACCCATGTCGAAATGGGTGACATGTGCGGGCAATGTGTCAACGTGGGGGCAAGACGTGGGTGACGCAGAAACGGCGACGGACGTGTGTGACACATTCAAAGTGGGTGAGATGGGTGCCTAAAGCGAGGTGGGCAATGTGGGTGAGACGGGCAAGGCAGACAAGGCAGGCGAAGGGCAAGACGTGTGCGAGGCGAGTGAGATGGGCAGGAAGTGGGCGAGGTTGACAAGATGGGCGACATAGGCGAGCAGAAATGCAGGCGACGCAGACGCAGGTGACGAGAGCAAGAGTGGGCGACGTGGACGCCGACCCCGCACGCAGTGCGGATGCGGGCGAGGTGGGCGACGCGAACAAGGGCAACGCGGGCGGGCGAGGTGGATCGCGCGGCGACGCGGGGCAAGACGTCGAGGCATGGGTGAGACGCAGGTGACGCGGATGAGGTGGGCGATATGGGAATGGCAGGCAAGACCGAGCAAGACAGGTGAGGCCTTGAGGAGCGAGAGGTGTGCGAGATGGGTGGGCTACGTGGCTGAGACAGGCGAAACGGACCCGTGTAAAACGGGTGAGGTGGGCAAGATGAACGAGGCGGCGGCGATGCGAGCGAAACGGGCAAGGTGCAAGACACGGGAGAGACGGGCACAGTGGACGACGTGGCGACGAGGGCGAGGGCGGGACGGGCGAGGTGGGCGGCACAGACACAGGCAAGGATGGGCGACATGGGCGCGGGCACAATGGGCGGCAAGGTGGGCAACGCGGGAGAGGTGGGCGATGCATGAGCTGACCTGCGGCGAGTGTGGGTGGGAGACCCAGGGACATCTTGAGCCGGGGGGTCAGCGTCGTGCTCCCTGCGATTGGGGACACAGTAGGCGGGCGGGCGGGCAAAGTGCGGACGAGGCAGTGAGACGGACGTGGCGAGCGAGATGAGGGAGGTGCGACAGGGGAGGCGGACGAAGCAGGCGATGTGGCGACATGGGGTGACGAGGGCGATGGGTGCCCGGTGAGGTATGCGAAGCAGGAGCCGACCTTGAAAAATTTGCAGGAGGCAGGGGCTCGGAGGCGTCAGGGGAGCGAGAACGGGAGGCGCGCGGAAGAGATCGAGGGCGAGGGCGAGTAGAGCAAGGCGAGTAAAGCGGATGAGGTGGGCGACGAGACGAGGCAGACGATGAGATAAAGAATGGCGCTAGCAGTCCACGCAACGCGCGTCGATTCCCACGCGTCCGAAGCTTTCCGTCTCCTTCCTTTCACTCTGCGCTGGCACCCCGTCCATCCCGTTCTCCTCGTCCTCCGCGTCCTTCCTGTTCTCCTCGTCCTCCCCCATTCTCCCCGTCCTCCCCGTCCTCCCCGTCCTCCCCGTCCTCCCCGTCCTCCCTGTCCTTCCTGTATTTTCCTCATAGCGCAATACCCTTGAGGAGCACACCAACACGTCCCTCGCCCGCCGCTTCCTCAAGAAGCTGTCTTGGTGAGTACCCCGCTCTGCCCTCGTGCGCTCCCCACCTCGCCCACCACCTTCCCAGGCCCCGGCCGTGCCACCGACCCGGTACCCACAACGAGCATGTCCCACCGACGCTCGTCCCACCGGTGTGGCCGTTACCACCATGTCGCACATCGCCCGCTCCCCCGCCGGCTGCCACCTCCGCCCGCGACGAACTTTGCTGTAGCCCTCGTGCACGGTCTCCCGCTCGCGCGTGATCGTGACTGGGGCTGTTCGGTCGCCCGCAACATCCCTAGCTCGCTCCTTGCCGGTATGTTTCCCTCTTCCGCTTTGCTCCTTCTAACCTATTTGTTCTCTGTCTCCCCACCTCCCACGTCCGGATCGCCCGACCTGTTCCCACACGTCCGCACACACGCGCTCTCCGCCCACGCATCCGCGGTGACGAAGGACGTAGTCCTTCAGGCTCCACGTCGCTTACCTCGTCCTCGCCCGCGTCACACCGCCCATGTCCGCGTCGCCCGCGTCACCACTTCGCCCACACCCACGTCGCCCATGTCCGCGTCGCTCGTGTTGGTTACCCCCACACCCCTCATATCGCCTGCAATCCGCGTCGTCAAGTTGTCCGCCCATGTAGCGTCTACAACCCACCTTCGTCACCCACGTCTGCATCTCCTACGTCTCCCGTGTCACCTGCATGACCTGTCACCTGTGTCGGCGGCCGCATACTGTAGGAACTTGTTGCAGTAGACAATGTAGTGTAGTTGGATCATATATATTTCGTCCCCACACTTGCACCACAGGGTTGGTCCGAGGCTACTTGAGTGTGTTTGAATGGTCAGTTATTAGTTTGCTTTACATCTACTGATGTGTATGTGTGCAAACCAGTGATAATGGTCTTCCACAAGTTCTACTTGAGTCTGAATGAGCACTTTCCCGATTCCATTAGTGCAGATTTGCGGATTACTTTGCCATTACACCATTAGACTCCTATTAGTTCTCAGATTAGCAGTGTTATCACCAATTAGCAGGTGAGCGTTTTCCTGATGTAAGTGCGTAGTCCAGAATACAGAGTATACGGATGTGGGGCTCACCTCAGTCTCGGGGGAAAGAAGACTGAGGTGTACGTAACGTGCGAGAGCGTATATGTGACTCGGGCGAGTACGGAAAGGTAAGGTACAGGTACGAAGGACATTTCGAAATGATACGAACAGAGAGATCATATGGCACGCACCGGACCCAACTCGTCCGGGCCGGGACGTCTACCACAGTCGCGGCTTGTCGTCCAACACTTTTGAATCATCCCCAGTCCACTGCTTGAAATTGCGACCATTCTTGAAGCGTCTAAGCCCAGGGAACGGGGGAACGGCAGCGAGCCTCGAAAACAGAATGAGTTGCGATGTGACATGAGACCCAGCTCGAGTACTCACCTGCGATCGATATCGTCTAAAATTTGCTTCGCTTCCTGAGCCGATTCCGAGTGTGTTGTGATCCAGTCTTCGATCCAAGCGACAAGGTGATCCTTGAAAGTCCCTTTGATGAGCTGATGGAGGATGTCGGGGGTGAGAAGCTCGTGGATGTTGGCCCGGGGGAACCAACTTGTGAATGGCTACACCGACCAGCAATAATCAGATACGAGTATAGTAGTATAAATGAAACTATAGTAGGCCTACCTTCACGTCCTTGATGATACCATACGTGTCCCAGAGGGTGTTCTCATTGAAGGCGTCGATGAGAGCCTCTGTGTGCTGTCGAAATCGCGGAGGACCAGCTTCTTCTAGCTCCTCTGGGATGGCACGGCATCTGCAGTAAGGAAGTTAGTAAGTTTGCGCCGCTCGGGAGGGGAGGGAAAACCAAGACTACACAAGAACAGCGTGACGTGCCACGCGCGCAAGCATGCACGTGCAGACTGCAGATGACCTCGAACGCGTGCACAAACGAGCGTGAGGACAGGCTGTTGCACGTGCAAGCATGAGCACTGAACCGTCGCGAGGCGAGCACGACCATGGACGTGCGCAAGCACAATCACAGATGCGCGCGCAAGCACGGGGCTGCATGACCACTGTCGGACCCGGACTGTGGGCACGTGCAAGCACGACCACCAACTCGCGCGCAAACGTGAGCGCAGGCTGTCGCTTGCACAAGCGTGAGAGCGTGGGGACAGGGCTGTTGCGAGTGCAATACGCCGAAGCCCGCACACTGCCTGCCAGAGGGCGAATGCAAGTGGCGGCAGTCGAGTGAGCCAAACTGGTGTCGACTCGGGCAAGAACAGCCCGGGCACAGGTCCGAGTTCGAACGCGGGGAGGAGCGAAGCACGTTATGCCACAGACACGGAATGAGACTCACTTTGGACACCATCCGTAAACAACGCATGATAGGTAGACCTGTTCCGGGTAGTTGGCAATGAAGGGGCCGAGCTCAAAGATAGCGCGGCGATAATGCCCATCTGGGCAGCGCATCGGGTGCGGAGTCGTCATTCCAGGGCGTAAAGGCTCGAGGACCTTTGCCAGGGAGGTGTGATAAAGGTTCTTCTTGAAAATCCGGAACTCTTCTTCGTCCCCATTGTGATGATCGCCTGAGATAAAAAAACTGAGATGCTGATCTCTGATCGACAAGAGGAAAGAGCACGTACCTTTAGGAATAGCCAAGAAAGCGATTGGGACGACGCTATCACGATGCGCTCTGCGCATGTCGTTATGGATATTTCCGAGTGACATGTATACTGGGTGGAACTCCTGGTTACCTGTGGCAACTGAGACGGTGGTCTTGTCCGCACCGAGCACAATAGGAACCAGCATTGACCCAACGCTCCCCGGAACATCTTGCGCAATGGTGGTCTGGATAGCAGACAACCGTTGTTAGCTCAATTGGCGAAAGATAGGAAATGCGAACTCACCGCTTTATTCCATGCCCACTGACCTGACATTAGATTACAGAAGCGACGTGTGCCGTCTTGAGCGTGCTCAGCATAAGGGCGATAATCAAACCTGCCATTGAACTCAGGACTTTGGGCGAGCTGTTCGGCGACAGCGAGGGTGTTTCGGGCGTAGAAAAGGTAGGTTTGTCGCATCCAGGACGGGGAGTCGGGACCGACGGGACCGGTGTAACGTACACGGAAAACTCGCCATCCAGTGTCACCGTAGGGGGCCTGGTCCAAGGTGTCAAGCAAATCGTCGACACTGTCAAACGGCGGAGCAGCCTCCGGACATCCTTCGAGGATGCATTTCGCGTGCCAGAGCCGGAGAATTTGCTCAAGATTGCCGGCCGACTCTTGCATCTCCTTGTACGTCAGCTCGGTGAACTCGAAGGCGATCCGGTCTTCCCACGGAAAGTACCCATTGGGGCCGTTGTATGGCGGTGGAGGTGTGTTCTGGTTCCCCAGAAAAAAACCATTCCTATCGCATTTGCCAGCTAGAAATCGTCGGCCTGGCGTGAGCATGCATGAACTAGCCTGAGAGATGCGATGTTGGTACCATAAAGACCCGCATGCTCGTTCCGGACGGTAGGAGGTGGGTTGGGCTTGGGGTTGCGGTGGACAATACGGCGATGGTGTGCAAAGCCGCGTGACGAGCTGAAGGACAAGTGACACAGGGAGCAGAAGCGGGCCATTGAGCGGTTGAGGGAGCCTAAATGCTTGAAGACGAGTAGGATTAGGATGAGAGAGGACAAGGGGGAAGATGAGGGAATGAGCACGGCGAGTGAGACCGTTCTGACGACGCGAGGACGCGAGGACGCGAGGGTCCAGGGGCGAGACGCTGGGGATGCCTTTTTGTGATTGAGTCGCCACCCCAGTCGCAACTCCGCTGCCTCTCTCTTCTCCCGCCTCTAATTTTTCTACACCCTCCCTTTATTTCCCTCGTTTACTGGTCACCCATGGCACGCAAGGCCCGAGGCCGAGCTATATCCCCCACACAAAGTTCTCCAACTCCTGCGACACTGGCTGCCGCAGCACCGACCTCCGCCAACACTGTGCCACGTCAGAACACGCGTCGTTCAACACGGCTGCGCGACCCGGGCTCCGGCAACACACTCGCCATTTCAGCCTCTGCAGACAGTCCACCAGAGTCGAACACAGAAGTGGTCGAAGTGACCACTACTGTTTTAGACCAGGCTGGCGGCTTCGAACCGCCTGCAGACGGCGGACCTCTCATCCCTCAGACGACCCTCAAGTCGTCGACAGGCCGAAAGCGCAATATATCTGCAGACCTCGAGAAAAAGTCGAACTCACCTAAGCCCCGCAAACAACGGAAGCAGGTAGGTCCCATGGTGAGCAGGACGCGTCACCGCTGCTCACCATGTCCTGCAGTTGTCTACGGTTCCAACAGACTATCAGCATCCGTACAACACGCGACCGGAGAACAAGGATACGCACCCAGCTGCCAAAGTCGGGCTGTACAAGAAGTCGCCTGAAGAACTCGAGGACGAACGGAAGCAGAAGAAAGCGGACCAAGACGAGCTGGAGAGGCTGAAGGCCGAGATTGCGCGAATGCACACTGAGAGGGTTGCACTGGTTGCTGCTCTTGAGGATAAGCGTGAGCTAGAGGACCTGGAGAACACGGAGATGCTTGGTACGTTGCTATTCCAGCGCGTCTGAACGCGTTCTCACCGTCGCTTACGTTGTGCGCGTCATCCAACAGCATCCCGCACGCTTCCGGGTAGCAAGCTTTTCCCACCGAACCCTCATCTTCACCGCAACACCGGAGACACATTCGGGGACCTCAATGCTGGCACAGAGCTTAACAGCGAGCTCGGAGATGGGGGGAAGGACACGGATCAGGGCAAGAGTGCATCGGAGGCCCGTCCTGGTACTCAAAAGGTACGCCATCCTCACTGTCGACACATCATATCTGTCCTGCTCACCGAATGTTCCTGTTTGTCCTGCAGCCACTCACGTCCGCCGCGAAGAAGGCAAGTCTGCGTCAGAAGACCTACAACGAGGTTGCAGCGCTCCGCAAGATCAAAGCTGGCTCCAATCTCCAGGCTTCGGGTAGCAGCCGCCTTCAAGTCGAACCTGTCTCGCAGCCTGTCGCCACTACGAGGTATGTTTTTTGCGTCGTTTTGAGTTCCCGTCATCATCTGTGGCTGCAGCCGTGCGCCTAAGTCGAAGGCCCCCACTCCTTCCACGCCGTTTTTACCGAATTGGCGTGCGCGTCAACACCAACGGAGATCATTGAACGTTGCTTCATCCTCCGGGATGGATGAGCAAGGTACGTAGTGAGGTTGTCTGTCGATATGAGTGTAGTGAAATGATAGTGTGTATCTTCTTCTAGCAGAGTATAGCGAAGAAGACGACATAGACGACGAAAACAAAGCCCCACTTGGAGGCTTCACTGACGAGGATGTGTTCGTCCCGAAGGGGTTAGCACTTCGTGGTATGCCTCGTCCGGTACGTTTTCGGGCTACTACTTGTAGCAGCTATTGATACTATTCAATTGCAGGCCAACCGAGTCATCATAGAACGTT